>NC_141877.1:139862391-140165422 GCF_056163025.1 Triticum urartu | reverse complement strand
CAACATAGGGTCAGTGGAGCCAACCGACTCCAAGTCAGCAGCAGGCTCGCTGGCAACATGGAGTTGATCGAGGAGGCTCACGAGGCGGCTCTCAGGGCCATCGGTGCCCGCATCAGACGTGGGCTCGTCGAAGAGGCGAATCTCCCCAACAAGATCGGCGAGGCAGCTCGCCGCGCAGGCGACCTCCGCGCCGCGCAGAGCGTCGGTGCAGACGCCGTCTGGCGTGCCGGGCTGGCTGCGCTCGCCAGGAAGGAACAAGGTTCCCATCCAGAGCAGGTCTCTAGGAGATGGTGCACCTCGCCCCACGGTGGGCGCCAAATTTCGGGGGTTGGGTGCGACATATGCCAAAGGATGGCTTATCATGGTGGGAGCGAGTAGAACGTCGCCGATGCCTGGAAGCGGGATGAGGCGTAGACATGAACGCCGGCGCACTTTACCCAGGTTTGGGGCTCTCCTAGGAGATAACACCCCTAGTCCTGCTCTGCGGGGTCTCCGCATGATCACTAAGGCACTAGTGGTACAATGGTGCTCCTTGAGCTGTTTGCTAGAGGTGGAAGAAGGCAGGCACGCTCTCTCCTCCTCTAGGTGTGAGTCTAGTTCTAACGGGTTGGAACCCTTTGCATGGGTGCCCTGGGGGTTTATATAGGCCTACCCCTCCCAGGGGTACATTGGCAATCTTTCGGGTGTAGGACCCGGCTGTCAGTGTCTCCGACCGCCGGCTTCTCCGCCGACTGCTGGGGCCCACCGCCTGGTGGGCCTCGCCGACTGGTCTGGTACGGAGCCGACAAGCCGCTCCCGCCGCTCGTGGGTCTTGCCGACTGCTGATCACTGTAGCCGTGATGCTAATGACGCAGGCTTGGTCGGGGGAGCGTGGCTACAGTCCTGCCACCTGGTGGGCGATTACTGTAGCCACACCGCGTCCCATCTGGTTGATGGCGCACGGGGCCCGAGGGAGGGATAAGCCGCCTGCTGGAAGCCGGCTTCCCCTAGGTCCGGCTGCCCTGGCTTCCTCCGTCTTCAGGGCTCTCACTGCCTGGTAGGGCCCGCCGCCTGCAAGCCGTACTGATAGGCCGTCGTGGGAACAGGGCTCCGCCTGTCAGGGGTGACGTTTGGGGGGGGAGGCAACAGTGCCGCGTCATGCGGAGATCTCCGCCTGTACGGGGCACTGTGGCCACGCCCGACCCTGGATTCGGGGGGATGGGCTCCACTGTAGCCATACCCTGTCTTGCCTCCTTGATGAGGGCGCAGACTTTGAGGGCGCCACGGGCCGACTGCTAGGGGCCGGCCTCTTCGGAAGCTGCTCACTAGGAGTCAGCCTGTCGTGATGCCGTCTTCTGGAACTCGGCCACTCGGCCAACCGGCTGCCAGAAGGTGGAGATCTATCTTGACGTCTTGAGGGGCGCAGCCAACCCCGTTATCTTGAAAGGTTAAGGGGCTCGGGTTAGGCTACCCGTGGCCCATTACTCCGACAACTCTGGTGCGGATCTTACTCTGGTTGAGCTACGAGGTTTGGTAGTAACTTGATTTGAAGTTATATGATTATCATCATTAGCTTCCTCACTAATTGGTGTAGGAGTCACATGAACATATTTCTGTGATGAACTACTTTCTAATAAGGGAGCAGGTACAATTACCTCATCAAGTTCTACTTTCCTCCCACTCACTTCTTTCGAGAGAAACTCCTTCTCTAGAAAAGATCCATTCTTAGCAACGAATGTCTTGCCTTCGAATCTGTGATAGAAGGTGTACCCAACAATCTCCTTTGGGTATCCTACGAAGACACATTTCTCCGATTTGGGTTCGAGCTTATCAGGTTGAAGTTTTTTCACATAAGCATCACAGCCCCAAACTTTAAGAAACAACAACTTGGGTTTCTTGCCAAACCACAGTTCATAAGGTGTCGTGTCAACGGATTTAGATGGTGCCCTATTTAACGTGAATGCATCTGTCTCTAAAGCATAAACCCAAAACAATAGTGGTAAATCAGTGAGAGACATCATAGATCGCACCATATCTAGTAAAGTACGATTACGACGTTCGGACACACCATTACGCTGTGGTGTTCCCGGTGGCGTGAGTTGTGAAACTATTCCACATTGTTTCAAATGAAGACCAAACTCATAACTCAAATATTCTCCTCCACGATCAGATTGTAGAAACTTTATTTTCTTGTTACGATGATTTTCCACTTCACTCTGAAATGCTTTGAACTTTTAAAATTTTTCAGACTTATGTTTCATTAAGTAGATATACCCGTATCTGCTCAAATCATCTGTGAAGGTGAGAAAATAACAATATCCTCTGCGAGCCTCAATGTTCATTGGACCACATACATCAGTATGTATGATTTCCAATAACTCAGTTGCTCGCTCCATTGTTCCGGAGAATGGAGTTTTAGTCATCTTGCCCATGAGGCATGGTTTGCATGTACCAAGTGATTCATAATCAAGTGATTCTAGAAGTCCATCAGAATGAATTTTCTTCATGCGCTCTACACCAATATGACCCAAACGGCAGTGCCACAAATAAGTTGCACTATCATTATCAACTCTGCATCTTTTGGCTTCAATACCATGAACATGTGTAATACTACTATCAAGATTTAGTAAAAACAGACCACTCATCAAGGGTGCATGACCATAAAAGATATTACTCATATAAACAGAACAACCATTATTCTTTGATTTAAATGAATAACCGTCTCGCATAAAAAATCCAGATATAATGTTCATGCTCAACGCTGACACCAAATAACAATTATTTAGGTCTAAAACTAAGCCAGAAGGTAGATGTACAGGTAGCATGCCGACGGCTATCACATCGACTTTGGAACCATTTCCCACGCGCATCGTCACCTCGTCCTTAGCCAATCTTCGCTTAATCCGTAGCCCCTATGCCGAGTTGCAAATGTTAGCAACTGAACCAGTATCAAATACCCAGGAACTACTGCGAGCATTAGTAAGGTACACATCAATAACATGTATATCAAATATACCTTTCACTTTGCCATCCTTCTTCTCTACCAAATACTTGGGGCAGTTCCGCTTCCAGTGGCAAGTCCCTTTGCAGTAGAAGCACTCAGTCTCAGGCTTAGGTCCAGACTTGGGTTTCTTCACTTGAGCTATTGGGGAATGGAGTAATTTCAAAAAATTTCCTACGAACACGCAAGATCATGGTGATGCATAGCAACAAGAGGGGAGAGTATCGTCTACGTACCCTTGTAGACCGTAAGCGGAAGCGTTATGAGAACGCGGTTGATGTAGTCATACGTCTTCACGATCCGACCGATCCAAGTACCGAACGCACGACACCTCCGAGTTCAGCACACGTTCAACTCGGTGACATCCCACGAACTCCGATCCAGCAGAGCTTCGAGGGAGAGTTCCGTCAGCACGACGGCGTGATGACGGTGATGATGATGCTACCGACGCAGGGCTTTGCCTAAGCACCGCTACGATATGACCGAGGTGGATTATGGTGGAGGGGGACACCGCACATGGCTAAAAGATCAACTGATCAACTTGTGTGTAGGGGGTGCCCCCTTCCCCCGTATATAAAGGACTGGAGGAGGGGGAGAGGCCGGCCCTCCTAGGCGCGCCCCAAGGGTAGTCCTACTCCCACCGGGAGTAGGACTCCAACCCTTCCAAGAGTAGGAGTAGGAGAGAGAGAAGGAGGAGAGAGGAGGAAGGAAAGGGGGGCACCGCCCCCTCCTTGTACAATTCGGACTAGAGGGAGAGGGGGCGCGCGGCCTGCCCTGGTCGCCCCTCCTCTTCTCCACTAAGGCCCAATAGGCCCATTACACTCCCCCGGGGGTTCCAGTAACCCCCAGGTACTCCAGTATTTGTCCGAACTTGCCCGGAACCCTTCCGAAGTCCAAACAAAGTCATCCAATATATCGATCTTTATGTCTCGACCATTTCGAGACTCCTCGTTATGTCCGTGATCATATCCGGGACTCCGAAGTACCTTCGGTACATCAAAACACATAAACTCATAGTACCGATCGTCACCGAACGTTAAGCGTGCGGACCCTATGGGTTCGAGAACTATGTAGAAATGACCGAGAATCTTCTCCGGTCAATAATCAATAGCGGAACCTGGATGCTCATATTGGCTCCTACATATTATATGAAGATCTTTATCGGTCAAACCGCATAACAACATACGTTGTTCCCTTTGTCATTGGTATGTTACTTGCCCAAGATTCGATCGTCGGTATCCTCATACCTAGTTCAATCTCATTACCGGCAAGTATCTTTACTCGTTCCGTAATGCATCATCCCGCAACTAACTCATTAGTCACAATGCTTGCAAGGCTTATAGTGATGAGAATTACCGAGAGGGCCCAGAGATACCTCTCCGACAATCGGAGTGACAAATCCTAATCTCGATCTATGCCAACTCAACAAGCACCATCGGAGACACCTGTAGAGCACCTTTATAATCACCCAGTTACTTTGTGACGTTTGGTAGCACACAAAGTGTTCCTCTGGTACTCGGGAGTTGCATAATCTCATAGTCATAGGAACATGTATAAGTCATGAAGAAAGCAATAGCAACAAACTAAACGATCATCGTGCAAAGCTAACAGATCGGTCAAGTCAATCACATCATTCTCTAATGATGTCATCCCGTTAATCAAATGACAACTCATGTCTATGGTAAGGAAACATAACCATCATTGATTCAACGAGCTAGTCAAGTAGAGGCAAACTAGTGACACTCTGTTTGTCTATGTATTCACACTTGTACTAAGTTTCTGGTTAATAGAATTCTAGCATGAATAGTAAACATTTATCATGATATAAATAACAACTTTATTATTGCCTCTAGGGCATATTTCCTTCAGTCTCCCACTTGCACTAGAGTCAATAATCTAGATTACAGAGTAATGATTCTAACACCCATGGAGTCTTGGTGCTGATCATGTTTTGCTCGTGAGAGAGGCTTAGTCAACGGGCCTGCAACATTCAGATCCGTATGTATCTTGCAAATCTCTATGTCTCCCTCCTTGACTTGATCGCGGATGGAATTGAAGAGTCTCTTGATGTGCTTGGTTCTTTTGTGAAATCTGGATTCCTTTGCCAAGGCAATTGCACCAGTATTGTCACAAAAGATTTTCATTGGACCCGATGCACTAGGTATGACACCTAGATCAGATATGAACTCCTTCATCCAGACTCCTTCATTTGCAGCTTCTGAAGCAGCTATGTACTCCGCTTCACACGTACATCCCGCCACGACTCTTTGCTTAGAACTGCACCTACTGACAGCTCCACCGTTCAATAAAAACACGTATCCAGTTTGTGACTTAGAGTCATCCAGATCAGTGTCAAAGCTTGCAGCGACGTAACCATTTACGATGAGCTCTTTGTCACCTCCATAAACGAGAAACATATCCTTAGTCCTTTTCAGGTATTTCAGGATGTTCTTGACCGCTGTCGAGTGATCCACTCCTGGATTACTTTGGTACCTCCATGCTAAACTAATAGCAAGGCACACATCAGGTCTGGTACACAACATTGCATACATGATAGAGCCTATGGCTGAAGCATAGGGAACATCTTTCATTTTCTCTCTATCTTCTGCAGTAGCTGGGCATTGAGTCTGACTCAACTTCACAGCTTGTAACACAGGCAAGAACCCTTTCTTTGCTTGATCCATTTTGAACTTCTTCAAAACTTTATCAAGGTATGTGCTTCGTGAAAGTCCAATTAAGCATCTTGATCTATCTTTATAGATCTTGATGCCCAATATATAAGGAGCTTCACCGAGGTCTTTCATTGAAAACCTCTTATTCAAGTATCCTTTTATGCTATCCAGAAATTCTATATCATTTCCAATCAACAATATGTCATCGACATATAATATTAGAAATGCTAAAGAGCTCCCACTCACTTTCTTGTAAATACAGGCTTCTCCAAAAGTCTATATAAAACCATATGCTTTGATCACACTATCAAAACATTTATTCCAACTCCGAAATGCTTGCACCAGTCCATAGATGGATCGCTGGAGCTTACACACTTTGTTAGCTCCCTTTGAATCGATAAAACCTTCGGGTTGCATCATATACAACTCTTCTTCCAGAAATCCATTTAGGAATGCAGTCTGTACATCCATTTGCCAAATTTCATAATCATAAAATGCGGCAATTGCTAACATGATTCGGATGGACTTAAGCATCGCTACGAGTGAGAAAGTCTCATCGTAGTCAACTCCTTGAACTTGTCGAAAACCTTTTGCAACAAGTCGAGCTTTGTAGACAGTAACATTACCGTCAACGTCAGTCTTCTTCTTGAAGATCCATTTATTCTCCATGGCTTGCCGATCATCGGGCAAGTCAACCGAACTCCACACTTTCTTCTCATACATGGATCCCATCTCAGATTTCATGGCCTCAAGCCATTTTGCGGAATCTGGGCTCATCATAGCTTCCTCATAGTTCGTAGGTTTGTCATGGTAAAGTAACATGACTTCCAGAACAGGATTACCATACCACTCTGGTGCAGATCTTACTCTGATTGACCTACGAGGTTCGGTAGTAACTTGATCTGAAGTTACATGATCTTCATTATTAGCTTACTCACTAATTGGTGTAGGAGTCACAGGAACATATTTCTGTGATGAACTACTTGCCAATAAGGGAGAAGGTACAATTACCTCATCAAGTTCTACTTTCCTCCCACTCACTTCTTTCGAGAGAAACTCCTTCTCTAGAAAGGATCCAATCTTACAAATGAATGTCTTGCCTTCGGATCTGTGATAGAAGGTGTACCCAACAGTCTCCTTTGGGTATCCTATGAAGACACATTTCTCCGATTTGGGTTCGAGCTTATCAGGTTGAAGCTTTTCCACATAAGCATCACAACCCCAAACTTTAAGAAACGAGAACTTTGGTTTCTTGCCAAACCACAGTTCATAAGGCGTTGTCTCAATGGATTTAGATGGTGCCCTATTTAACGTGAATGCAGCCGTCTCTAAAGCATAACCCAAAAACGATAGCGGTAAATCAGTAAGAGACATCATAGATTGCACCATATCTAGTAAAGTACGATTACGACGTTCGGACACACCATTACGCTGTGGTGTTCCGGGTGGCGTGAGTTGCGAAACTATTCCACATTGTTTCAAATGAAGACCAAACTCATAACTCAAATATTCTCCTCCATGATCAGATCGTAGAAACTTTATTTTCTTGTTACGATGATTTTCCACTTCACTCTGAAATTCTTTGAACTTTTTAAATGTTTCAGACTTATGTTTGATCAAGTAGATATACCCATATCTGCTCAAATCATCTGTGAAGGTGAGAAAATAACGATACCCGCCGCGAGCCTCAACATTCATCGGACCACATACATCAGTATGTATGATTTCCAACAAATCTGTTGCTCCCTCCATAGTTTCAGAGAACGGCATTTTAGTCATCTTGCCCACGAGGCATGGTTCGCAAGTACCAAGTGATTCATAATCAAGTGATTCCAAAAGTCCATCATAATGGAGTTTCTTCATGCGCTTTACACCAATATGACCTAAATAGAAGTGCCACAAATAAGTTGTACTATCATTATCAACTCTGCATCTGTTGGCTTCAATATTATGAATATGTGTATCACTACTATCGAGATTCATCAAAAATAGACCACTCTTAAGAGTGCATGACCATAAAAGATATTACTCATATAAATAGAACAACCATTATTCTCAGATTTAAATGAATAACCGTCTCGCATCAAACAAGATCCAGATATAATGTTAATGCTCAATGCTGGCACCAAATAGCAATTATTCAGGTCCAAAATTAATCCCGAAGGTAGATGTAGAGGTAGCATGCCGACCGCGATCACATCGACTTTGGAACCATTTCCCACGCGCATCGTCACCTCATCCTTAGCCAATCTCCGCTTAATCCGTAGCCCCTGTTTCGAGTTGCAGATATTAGCAACAGAACCAGTATCAAATACCCAGGTGCTACTGCGAGCATTAGTAAGGTACACATCAATAATATGTATATCGCATATACCTTTGTTCACCTTGCCATCCTTCTTATCCGCCAAATACTTGGGGCAGTTCCGCTTCCAGTGACCAGTCCCTTTGTAGTAGAAGCACTCAGTCTCAGGCTTAGGTCCAGACTTGGGTTTCTTCACTTGAGCAGCAACTTGCTTGCCATTCTTATTGAAGTTCCCCTTCTTCCCTTTACCCTTATTCTTGAAACTGGTGGTCTTGTTGACCATCAACACTTGATGCTCCTTCTTGATTTCTACCTCCGCACCCTTTAGCATTGCGAAGAGCTCAGGAATTGTCTTATCCATCCCTTGCATATTATAGTTCATCACGAAGCTCTTGTAGCTTGGTGGTAGTGACTGAAGAATTCCATCAATGAAACTATCATCCGGAAGATTAACTCCCAGTTGAATCAAGTGATTGTTATACCCAGACATTTTGAGTATATGCTCATTGACAGAACTATTCTCTTCCATCTTGCAGCTGTAGAACTTATTGGAGACTTCATATCTCTCAATATGGGTATTTGCTTGAAATATTAACTTCAACTCCTGGAACATCTCATATGCTCCATGACATTCAAAACGTTGTCGAAGTCCCAGTTCTAAGCCATAAAGCACGGCACACTGAACTATCGAGTAGTCATCAGCTTTGCTCTGCCAGACGTTCATAACATCTGGCATTGCTCCTGCAACGGGATTGGCACCTAGCGGTGCTTCCAGGACATAATTCTTCTATGCAGCAATACGAATAATCCTCAAGTTATGGACCAAGTCTATGTAATTGCTACCATCATCTTTCAACTTTTCTTTCTCAAGGAACACATTAAAATTCAACGGAACAACAACACGAGCCATCTATCTACAACAACATAGATATGCAAAATACTATCAGGTACTAAGTTCATGATAAATTAAAGTTCAATTAATCATATTACTTAAGAACTCCCACTTAGACAGACATCCCTCTAATCATCTAAGTGATCACATGATCCATATCAACTAAACCATGTCCGATCATCAAGTGATATGGAGTAGTTTTCAATGGTGAACATCACTATGTTGATCATATCTACTATATGATTCACGCTCGACCTTTCGGTCTCAGTGTTCCGAGGCCATATCTGCATATTCTAGGCTCGTCAAGTTTAACCCGAGTATTTTGCGTGTGCAAAACTGGCTTGCATCCATTGTATGTGAACGTAGAGCTTATCACACCCAATCACCACGTGGTGTCTCGACACAACAAACTTTTGCAACGGTGCATACTCAGGGAGAACACTTATACCTTGAAATTTAGTGAGAGATCATCTTATAATGCTACTGTCGATCTAAGAAAAATAAGATGCATAAAAGATAAACATCACATGCAATCAATATAAGTGATATAATATGGCAATCATCATCTTCTGCCTGTGATCTCCATCTCCAAAGCACCGTCATGATCACCATCGTCACCGGCTTGACACCTTGATCTACACCGAAGCATCGTTGTCGTCATGCCAACTATTGCCTCCACGACTATCGCTACCCCTTAGTGATAAAGTAAAGCAATTACATGGCGATTGCATTTCATACAATAAAGCGACAACCATATGGCTCCTGCCAGTTGCCGATAACTGTGTTACAAAACATGATCATCTCATACAATAAAATTTAGCATCATGTCTTGACCATATTACATCACAACATGCCCTGCAAAAACAAGGTAGACATCCTCTACTTTGTTGTTGCAAGTTTTACATGGCTGCTACGGGCTGAGCAAGAACCGTTCTTACCTACGCATCAAAAACCACAATGCGGTATAGTGATTGCTTTTTAATCTTCAGAAAGAATCCTGTTCATTGAATCTGATTCAACTAAAGCTGGAGAAACGAACACCCACTAGCCACCTGTGTGCGAAGCACGTCGGTAGAACCAGTCTCGCGTAAGCATTCGCGTAATGTCGGTCTAGGCCGTTTCATCCAACAATGCCGCTGAATCAAGAATCAACTAGTGAAGGCAAGCAATATGTATGTACCCACGCCCACAACTCCTTTGTGTTCTACTCGTGCATATAACATCTACGCATAGACCTGGCTTGGATGCCACTGTTGGGGAACGCAGTAATTTCAAAAAATTTCTTACGCACATGCAAGATCATGGTGATCCATAGGAACGAGAGGGGAGAGTATCGTCTACGTACCCTCGTAGACCGTAAGCGGAAGCATTATGAGAACGCGGTTGATGTAGTCGTACGTCTTCATGATCCGACCGATCCAAGTACCGAACATACGGCACCTCCGAGTTCAGCACACGTTCAACTCGGTGACGTCCCACGAACTCCGATCCAGCAGAGCTTTGAGGGATAGTTTCGTTAGCACGACGGCGTGATGACGGTGATGATGATGCTACCAATGCAGGGCTTCGCCTAAGCACCGCTACGATATGACCAAGGTGGATTATGGTGGAGGGGGGCACCGCACACGGCTAAAAGATCAACTGATCAACTTGTGTCTATGGGGTGCCCCCTTCCCCCGTATATAAAGGAGTGGAGGAGGGGGAGAGGCCGGCCCTACTAGGCGCGCCCCAAGGGGAGTCCTACTCCCATCGGGAGTAGGACTCCAACCCTTCCAAGAGTAGGAGTAGGAGAGAGGGGGAAGGAGGATAGAGGGGGAAGGAAAGGGGGCGACGTCCCCCTCCTTGTCCAATTCGGACTAGAGGGAGAGGGGGCGCGCGGCCTGCCCTGGCCGCCCTCCTCTTCTCCACTAAGGCCCAATAGGCCCATTACACTCCCCGAGGGGTTCCGGTAACCCCCCGGTACTCCGGTATTTGTCCGAACTTGCCCAGAACCCTTCCGAAGTCCAAACATAGTCATCCAATATGTCGATCTTTATGTCTCAACCATTTCGAGACTCCTTGTTATGTCCGTGAACATATCCGGGACTCTGAACTACATTCGGTACATCAAAACACATAAACTCATAATACCGATGGTTAAGGTGCGGACCCTACGGGTTCGAGAATTATGTAGACATGACCGAGAATCGTCTCCGGTCAATAAACAATAGCGGAAACTGGATGCTCATATTGGCTCCTACATATTCTACGAAGATCTTTATCGGTCAAACCGCAAAAGAACATACGTTGTTCCCTTTGTCATTGGTATGTTACTTTCCCGAGATTCGATCGTTGGTATCCTCATACCTAGTTCAATCTTGTTACCGGCAAGTCTCTTTACTCGTTCCATAATGCATCATCCCACTACTAACTCATTAGTCACAATTCTTGCAAGGCTTATAGTGATGTGCATTACCGAGAGGGCCAAGAGATACCTCTCTGACAACCGGAGTGACAAATCCTAATCACGATCTATGCCAACTCAACAAGCACCATCGGAGACAACTGTAGAGCACCTTTATAATCACCCAGTTACGTTGTGACGTTTGGTAGCACACAAAGTGCTCCGCCGGTACTCAGGAGTTGCATAATCTCATAGTCATAGGAACATGTGTAAGTCATGAAGAAAGCAATAGCAACAAACTAAACGATCATCATGCTAAGATAACGGATGGGTCAAGTCAATCACATCATTCTCTAATGATGTGATCCCGTTAATCAAATAACAACTCATGTCTATGGATAGGAAACATAACCGAGTTTTGGTGGTTCTTGGCCTCAGGCAGTGTTCCGCTGCTCCTTGCCGACACGATGATCGGCAGGGCACGACAGCTCGCGCTGCGCCGAGTCGGCCATTGGTGGATCTAGCACCTAGTGTTGGAGTTTGTTCTTCGGTGGTCTCCGAGAGGTGTGGTAGGTTGTGGCGGTTCTTCGTACTTCTCACTTCAGCATCAAATGCATATCACTTAAGCATTATGGGCCTAGACCTAGACGGGTGGGTAGTATTATTATTTTAACTATGGTGGGTGATTGGAGTGACATATATTATCAAACCCTAAGTTCATGAATTGTTGCATGAGGAGCTATTGAAACTCTAGAATTTAATACTGTGGTTAGATGTTATCTTAAATACGTCGATTCTTGCATAGAGGGTATAATCATAAATATGTTAGTTGTTCAAGTAAGAACAACACATTAGTATTGGGGTCAATATTCTTACTTATCAAAAAGGGCTACAATATACCCCCTAGACTTGTGGTTTATCAACCTACAAGTAAGGAACCCCAACCATCATGGGTGGGCACACCAAACACCATACATAGGTTGCTAGTGGGAACTTACCAGGATACGTTATTTTGACCGAAAACTGTAGAACAATCATTCTACGACAATTGCGTTAAAATAAAATATTTAGTATTTACAGAGTACAAAATATACAGAAAGCTCAATCAAAGAGATTAACCTACTCCTGTTTTTGTAAAACCCTGAGGCAACATGGGAATTAGTTCAAAAAACAGTCAATCCAACTTGAAAGTTGATCTTCAAATTTGGCTTTGATTTTGTGTCTGATCAGAAGCATGTCAGACCTAAATGAAGTCCTCCAAGAGTGAACTAATGTTGTATTCGCCATAAATATTACTCAATTTTTGTGAATCCAGATGTTCTAGCAGCCAATAATAGTAATTTCCATGGCAATAGGTGCATGTAGTTCTTGAAGTGTGAATAAGATCTCATCATAGACTGAAATACCTCTCTTTCTGTGACCAAGAATGGAGTTCCAGCAGTTTATAGCAAAATCACAATCCCATAAGAGGTGCATAGTTGTCTCCATAGTATGGCGCTGGCATAGTGCATAGTTATATGAGGGCAGGTCAAAAGACTTCCTCTGTAGCAGATTCCATGTATTAACTTTGTCATGCATCAATAGACAAAATAAGATTTTGTGTCTTAGCATAGTAGCACTTCTCCAAATATTCTTGAAAATGGGAGAAGCTAGTTCTCCTTTGGTCAATTCTTTGTACATTTTGATGGAGGAAAAGGAAGTGCCCCAAGGATATATCCATCTATCAAAGTGTGTGGTGATCTAAAGTTGCTGAGAAATATTTTGCAATTCTTGGAGTTGCTGATGGGCCTGAGCTGATAATGGAGTATGAAAGTTATCCACAATATGTGTTGCTTGGAAAAATTCCTGGACTATCATGGTTGCATTGGAGGAGGAGAAGGAATATAGTTCTGGGAATCTGTCTTTGATTGTTCCATGACCCAAATTGTCTTGTCAGAAGATAATGGTATTACCCTAGCCAATTTCACCATTGGATATCAACTTAAACCGAGGGATTAGTTTGAGTACACTCTTCCACCAGAAAGATCCCACATGCCTATTAGTGAGCACCCCTTCAGTGTAGTAAGATTCCCAAATAAGCTTTACCCAAGGCAGGTCCTCATGATGTAAGAACTTGTGTAGATGTTTCATAAGAAGGCATTTTTTATGGATGGCAACAGTGAGTACTCCAACCCTCCCTCCTCCTTGGGATGCAAACCTTACTCCATGAGATACGTGTCGTGCCTCTGTCTTCCATGTCGTGTTTTCTCCAAAAGCACTGTCTCAGATATTTGTTAATATGTTCTATAATGCCAGCTAGCAAATCAAGAGTACACATAAAGAAGGTGGGCAGGCTGGTGAAGACTGATTTAATCAAAGTAAGCTTGTCTCCATATGATAGGAAAGTTGGATAACCAGAAAGCCTCTTGTCAATTCTTTTGATCACTGGAACAAAGCCTTCTAATTTTGGCTTAACAAGACTCATAGGAAGACCAAGGTAGGTGAAAGGAAAGCTTCTAATGCTACATCCAAACCTAGTAGCCAGAATTTGCACTTTTTCATGACTAGTGTTGTTTGACATCATAACTGATTTCTCAAAGTTTACCCTTAGACCAGTAAAGACAGTGAAATGAAGTAGCAAGTTTTTCAATTGTTCCACATGGGCTTCACAAACAGGTAAAATGAGTACATTGCCATCAAGATACTGAATCACTGGAAAGTCAGTGCATGAGTGATTTTCCAAAGGTCTGCTGATCAAATTGTTCTACATGGCTTCATTCATGATAGACCGCAAAATGTTTGCTGCCAGAACAAAAAGAAAAGGTGAGGTAGGATCTCCCTGCCTTACCCCTCTCTTGCATAGGAATTGCTTTCTTGGTACTCCATTAAGTAATATTGAAGAAAAAACAGATGAAAAGATCATGTCCATCCACATAAGCCATCTTGTGCTAAAACCTCTTGCAGTAAGTATGTGTTTGATGGTTTGGTGCTCAATGGGGTCAAAGGCCTTCTCAAAGTCTAGCTTTAAAACAATGTTTTCTTTACCAGAGCATTTGCATTTATTAATGTATTCATAGGTCCAAGCTAAAAAAATCCCGAATTGATCTTGATTTGAGAAAGCCATATTGGTGTATGTGAACTAGCTGTAAGATAACTCTTTGTAACCTGTTTGCCAGAAGTTTGGTGATGATCTGGATTGAGCAATTTGTTGGGGAAAGCAGTAATTTAAAAAATTTTCCTACGCACATGCAAGATCTATCATGGTGATGCATAGCAACGAAAGGGTAAGAGTGTTGTCCATGTACCCTCATAGACCATAAGTGGAAGCGTTATGACAACGCGGTTGATGTAGTCATACGTCTTCATGATCCGACCGATCCTAGTATCGAAAGTATGGCACCTCCGCGATCTGCACACGTTCGATTCGGTGACGCCCCACGAACTCTTGATCCAACTGAGTGTTGAGGGAGAGCTTCGTCAGCATGACAGTGTGATGACGGTGATGATGAAGCTACTGGCGCAGGGCTTCGCCTAAGCACTACGACGATATGACCGAGGTGGATTATGGTGGAGGGGGGCACCGCACACGGCTAAGGGATTAATGATCAACTTGTTTGTTCTAGGGTGCCCCTGCCCCCGTATATAAAGGAGCAAGGGGGAGGCTGGCTAGCCCTTGGGGCACGCCAAGGAGGGGAGGAGTCCTCCTCCTAGTAGGAGTAGGACTCCCCCTTTCCTAGTCCAACTAGGAGGAGGAAAGGGGAAGGAAGGAGAGGAGAAGGGAGAAGGAAAGGGGGGTGCCACCCCCCGTTCCCTAGTCCAATTTGGACTAGAGGGGGAGGGGGCGTGCGGCCCTGCCTTGGCCGGCCCTCTCTCTCTCTCTCTCCACTAAAGCCCATGTGGCCCATTAGTTCCCCGGGGGGTTCCGGTAACCCTCCGGCACTCCGGCTTTCTACGAAATCACCCGAAACATTTCCGGTGTATGAATATAGCCGTCCAATATATCAATATTTATGCCTTGACCATTTCGAGACTCCTCATCATGTCCGTGATCACATTCGGGACTCCGAACTATCTTCGGTACATAAAAACACATAAACTCATCATATCGATCGTCACTGAACATTAAGCGTGCGGACCCTACGGGTTCAACAACTATGTAGACATGACTGAGACACATCTCTGGTCAATAACCAATAGCGGAACCTGAATGTTCATATTGGCTCCCACATATTCTATGAAGATCTTTATCGGTCAAACCGCATAACGATATACGTTGTTCCCTTTGTCATCGGTATGTTACTTTCCCGAGATTCAATCGTCGGTATCTCAATACTTAGTTCAATCTCGTTACCGGCAAGTCTCTTTACTTGTTCCGTAATGTGATCATCCCGTAACTAACTTATTAGTCATATTGCTTGCAAGGCTAATAGCAATGTGCATTACCGAGAGGGCCCAGAGATACCTCTCCGATACTTGGAGTGACAAATCTTAATCTCGATCTATGCGAACTCAACAAACACCATTGGAGACACCTGTAGAGCATCTTTATAGTCACCCAGTTACGTTATGACGTTTGATATCACACTAAGTGTTCCTCCGGCATTCGGGAGTTGCATGATCTCATAGTCATAGGAACATGTATAAGTTATGGAGAAAGCAATAGCAATAAACTAAACGATCATTGTGCTAAGCTAACGGATGGGTCAAGTCAATCACATCATTCTCTAATGATGTGATCTCATTAATCAAATGAAAACTCATGTCTATGGTTAGGAAACATAACCATCATTGATTCAACGAGCTAGTCAAGTAGAGGCATACTAGTGACATTCTGTTTGTCTATGTATTCACACATGTACTAAGTTTCCGGTTAATACAATTCTAGCATGAATAATAAACATTTATCATGATATAAGGAAATATAAATAACAACTTTATTATTGGCTCTAGGGCATATTTGCTTTACTCTCCCACTTGCACTAGAGTCAATAATCTAGATTACATTGTAATGATTCTAACACCCATGGAGTCTTGGTGCTGATCATGTTTTGCTCGTGAGAGAGGCTTAATCAATGGGTCTGCAACATTCAGATCTATATGTATCTTGTAAATCTCTATGTCTCCCTCCTTGACTTGATCGCGGATGGAATTGAAGCGTCTCTTGATGTGTTTGGTTCTCTTGTGAAATCTGGATTCCTCTGCCAAGGCAATTGCACTAGTGTTGTCACAAAAGATTTTCATTGGACCCGATGCACTAGGTATGACACCTAGATCGGATATGAACTCCTTCATCCAGACTCCTTCATTTGCTGCTTCTGAAGCAGCTATGTACTCCGCTTCACACATAGATCCTACCACGACGCACTGCTTGGAACTGCACCAACTGACAGCTTCACCATTTAATAAAAACACGTATCCGGTTTGTGACTTAGAGTCATCCGGTTCAGTGTCAAAGTTTGCATCAACGTAACCGTCTACGACGAGCTCTTTGTCACCTCCATATATGAGAAACATATCCTTAGTCCTTTTCAGGTATTTCAGGATGTTCTTGACCACTGTCAAGTGACCCACTCCTGGATTACTTTGGTACCTCCCTCCTAAACTAATAGCAAGGCATACATCAGGTTTGGTACACAACATTGCATACATGATAGAACCTATGGCTGAAGCATAGGGAATGACTTTCATTTTCTCTCTATCTTCTGCAGTGGTCGGGCATTGAGTCTGACTCAACTTTACACCTTGTAACACAGGCAAGAACCCTTTCTTTGCCTGATCCATTTTGAACTTTTTCAGAACTTTATCAAGGTATGTGCTTTGTGAAAGTCCAATTAAGTGTCTTGATCTATCTCTATAGATCTTGATGCCCAATATATAAGCAAATTCACCGAGGTCTTTCATTGAAAAATACTTATTCAAGTATCCTTTTATGCTATTCAGAAATTCAGTATCATTTCCGATCAACAATATGTCATCTACATATAATATCAGAAATACTACAGACCTCCCACTCACTTTCTTGTAAATATAGGCTTCTCCAAAAGTCTGTATAAAACCATATGCTTTGATCACACTATCAAAGCGTATATTCCAACTCCGAGAGGCTTGCACCAGTCCATAAATGGATCGCTGGAGCTTGCACACTTTGTTAGCACCTTTTGGATCGATAAAACCTTCTGGTTGCATCATATAGAACTCTTCTTTAAGATATCCATTAAGGAATGCAGTTTTGACATCCATTTGCCAAATTTCATAATCATAAAATCCAGCAATTGCTAACATGATTCGGACAGACTTAAGCATCGCTACGGGCGAGAAGGTCTCATCGTAGTCAACTCCTTGAACTTGTTGAAAACCTTTCGCAACAAGTTGAGCTTTGTTGACAGTAACATTACCGTCAGCGTCAGTCTTCTTCTTGAAGATCCATTTATTCTCTATGGCTTGCCGATCATCGGGCAAGTCAACCAAAGTCCACCCTTTGCTCTCATACATGGATCCCATCTCAGATTTCATGGCCTCAAGCCATTTCGCAGAATCTGGGCTCGTCATCGCTTCTTCATAGTTCGTAGGTTCATCATGGTCAAGTAACATGACCTCCAGAACAGGATTACGATACCACGCTAGTGCGGATCGTATTCTGGTTTACCTACGAGGTTCGGTAGTAACTTTATCAGAAGTTTCATGATCATGATCATTAACTTCCTCACTGATTGTTGTAGTTATCACTGGAACTGACTTCTGTAATGAACTACTTTCCAATAAGGGAGAAGGTACAATTACCTCATCAAGTTCTACTTTCCTCACACTCCTTTCAAAAGAAACTCTTTTTCTAGAAAGGATCCATTCTTAGCGGCGAATATCTTGCCTTCGGATCTGTGATAGAAGGTGTACCCAATAGTCTCATTTGGGTCCTATGAAGACACATTTCTCTGATTTGGGTTCGAGCTTATCAGGTTGAAGCTTTTTCACATAAGCATCGCAGCCCCAAACTTTAAGAAATGACAACTTGGGTTTCTTGCCAAACCACAGTTCATAAGGTGTCATCTCAACGGATTCTGATGGTTCCCTATTTAACGTGAATGCAGCCGTCTCTAAAGCATAACCCCAAAACGATAGCGGTAAATCAGTGAGAAACATCATAGATCGCACCATATCTAATTAAGTGCGATTACGACGTTCGGACACACCATTACGTTGTGGTGTTCCAGGTGGCGTGAGTGGCGAAACTATTCCGCATTGTTTCAAATGAAGACCAAACTCATAACTCAAATATTCACCTCCACGATCAGATCGTAGAAACTTTATTTTCTTGTTACGATGATTTTTGTAACGCCCCGGACACACCCGCCGGTGGTCGTTACTCCTGGCGGGATCTAGACTGGCCCCACAGATCAATACTAGTCTTTTCTGCGCACTTTGTCCTCACTCATGCACACCCAGGAGCAACTTCCCAGTCGGTCACCCATCCTGATACTACTCCAAGCTGAGCATGCTTAACTTTGGAGTTCTGTCCGAATGGGCTACCGGAAAAGAAGGAATTCCTTATTGATATGAGTAGTCTATCATCCCTAATAAGTCAGGCCATCACAATTTTGCACTTCACTCTGAAATTCTTTGAAATTTTCAAATGTTTTAGACTTATGTTTCATCAAGTAGATATACCCATATCTGCTCAAATTATCTGTGAAGGTGAGAAAATAACGATATCCGCCGTGAGCCTCAATGTTCATTGGACCACATACATCAGTATGTATGATTTCCAATAACTCTGTTGCTCGCTCCATTGTTCTGGTGAACGGAGTTTTAGTCATCTTGCCCATGATGCATGGTTCGCAAGTACCAAGTGATTCATAATCAAGTGATTCCAGAAGTCCATCAGAATGGAGTTTCTTCATGCGCTTTACACCAATATGACCCAAACGGCAGTGCCACAAATAAGTTGCACTATCATTATCAACTCTGCATCTTTTGGTTTCAATACTATGAATATGTGTATCACTGCTATCAAGATTTAGTAAAAATAGACCACTCATCAAGGGTGCATGACCATAAAAGATATTACTCACATAAATAGAACAACCATTATTCTCTGATTTAAATGAATAACCGTCTCGCATCAAACAAGATCCAGATATAATGTTCATGCTCAACGCTGGCACCAAATAACAATTATTTAGGTCTAAAATTAATCCCGAAGGTAGATGTAGAGGTAGCATGCCGACGGTGATCACATCCACTTTGGAACCATTTCCCACGCGTATCATCACCTCATCCTTAGCCAATATTCGCTTAATCCGTAGCCCCTGTTTCGAGTTGCAAATGTTAGCAACTGAACTAGTATCAAATACCCACGCACTACTGTGAGCATTAGTAAGGTACGCATCAATAAAATGTATATCAAATATACCTTTCACTTTGCCATCCTTCTTCTCCGCCAAATACTTGGGGCAGTTCTGCTTCCAGTGACCAGTCCCTTTGTAGTAGAAGCACTCAGTTTCAGGCTTAGGTCCAGACTTGGGTTTCTTCACTTGAGCAGCAACTGGCTTGCTGTTCTTCTTGAAGTTCCCCATCTTCCATTTACCTTTTTTTCTTGAAACTAGTGGTCTTGTTGACCATCAACACTTGATGCTCCTTCTTGATTTCTACCTCCGCAACCTTTAGCATTGCGAAGAGCTTGGAAATAGTCTTATCCATCCCTTGCATATTATAGTTCATCACTAAGCTCTTGTAGCTTGGTGGCAGTGATTGAAGAACTCTGTCAATGACACTATCATCAGGAAGATTAACTCCTAGCTGAGTCAAGTGGTTGTGGTACCCATATATTCTGAGTATATGTTCACTGACAGAACTATTCTCCTCCATTTTACAGCTGTAGAACTTATTGGAGACTTCATATCTCTCAATCCGAGCATTTGCTTGAAATATTAACTTCAACTCCTGGAACATCTCTTATGCTCCATGACATTCAAAATGTCGTTGAAGTCCCGGTTCTAAGCCGTAAAGCATGGCACACTGAACTATCAAGTAGTCATCAACTTTGATATGCCAGGTGTTCAGAACATCTAGCGTTGCTCCTGCAGCGGGTTTGTCACCTAGCGATGCTTCCATGACGTAATTCTTCTGTGCAGCAATGAGGATAATCCTCAAGTTACGGACCGAGTCCGTGTAATTGCTACCATCATCTTTCAACTTAGCTTTCTCTAGGAACACATTAAAATTCAACGGAACAACAACACGGGCCTTCTATCTACCACAACATAGACATGCAAAATACTATCAGGTACTAAGTTCATGATAAATTAAAGTTCAATTAATCGAATTACTTAAGAACTCCCACTTAGATAGACATCCCTCTAATCATCTAAGTGATCACGTTTTCCATATCAACTAAACCATGTCCAATCATCACGTGAGATGGAGTAGTTTTCAATGGTGAACATCACTAAGTTGATCATATCTACAATATGATTCACGCTCGACCTTTCGGTCTCAGAGTTCCGAGGCCATATCTGCATATGCTAGGCTCGTCAAGTTTAACCCGAGTATTCTGCGTGTGCAAAACTGGCTTGCACCCGTTGTATGTGAACGTAGAGCTTATCACACCCGATCATCACGTGGTGTCTCGGCACGATGAACTGTAGAAACGGTGCATACTCAGGGAGAACACTTATACCTTGAAATTTAGTGAGAGATCATCTTATAATGCTACCGTCGAACTAAGAAAAATAAGATGCATAAAGGATAAACATCACATGCAATCAATATAAGTGATATGGTATGGCCATCATCATCTTGTGCCTTTTATCTCCATCTCCAAAGCACCGTCATGATCACCATCATCGCCGGCTTGACACCTTGATATCCATCGAAGCATCATTGTTGTCTCGCCAACTATTTCTTCTACGACTATCGCTACCGCTTAGTGATAAAGTAAAGCCATTACATGGCGACTGCCTTTCATACAATAAAGAGACAACCATGGCTCCTTCCAGTTGCCGATAACTGTGTTACAAAACATGATAATCTCATACAATAAAATTTAGCATCATGCCTCGACCATATCACATCACAACATGCCCTGCAAAAACAAGTTAGACATCCTCTACTTTGTTGTTGCAAGTTTTACGTGGCT
The DNA here is from genome assembly GCF_056163025.1 of Triticum urartu. NCBI lineage: Eukaryota > Viridiplantae > Streptophyta > Magnoliopsida > Poales > Poaceae > Triticum > Triticum urartu. Next base: position 140,144,082 of record NC_141877.1, on the reverse strand, counting down.
GCTACGGGCTGAGAAAGAGCCGTTCTTACCTACGCATCAAAAACCACAACGCGGTATAGTGATTGCTTTTTGATCTTTAGAAAGAACCCTGTTCATTGAATCCGATTCAACTAAAGTTGGAGAAACTGACACCCACCAGCCACCTGTGTGCGAAGCACGTCGGTAGAACCAGTCTCGTGTAAGCGTACGCGTAATGTCGGCCAGGGCCGCTTCATCCAACAATACCGCTGAATCAAGAATCAACTAGTGATGACACGAAATATATATATACCCACGCCCACAACTCCTTTGTGTTCTACTCGTGCATATAACATCTACGCATAGACCTGGCTTTGATGCCACTATTGGGGAACACAGTAATTTCAAAAAATTTCCTACGCACATGCAAGATCTATTATGGTGATGCATAGAAACGAAAGGGGAAGAGTGTTGTCCACGTGCCCTCCTAGACCATAAGAGGAAGAATTATGACAACGCAGTTGATGTAGTCGTACGTCTTCATGATCCGTCCGATCCTAGTACCGAAAGTATGACACCTCTGCGATCTGCACACGTTTGGCTCAGTGACATCCCACGCACTCTTGATCTAGTTGAGTGTCGAGGGAGAGCTTCGTCAGCACGACAGCATGATGACAGTGATGATGAAGCTACCGACACAGGGCTTCGCCTAAGCACTACGACGATATGACCGAGGTGGATTATGGTGGTGGGGGGCACCGCACACGGCTAAGGGATCAATGATCAACTTGTGTGTTCTAGGGTGCCCCCTGCCCCCGTATATAAAGGAGTAAGGGGGGAGGCCGGCTGGCCCTTGGGGCGCGCCAAGGGGGGAGGATTCCTCCTCATAGTAGGAGTAGGACTCCCCATTTCCTAGTCCAACTAGGAGGAGGAAGGGGGAAGGAAGGAGAGGAGAAGGGAGAAGGAAAGGGGGCGCCGCCCCCCTTCCCTAGTCCAATTCGGACTAGATGGGGAGGGCGCGTGCATCCCTGCCTTGGCCGACCCTCTCTCTCTCCACTAAGGCCCATGTGGCCCATTAGTTCCCCAGGGTGGGGGGGGGGGGTTCTGGTAACCCTTCGGCACTCCGGTTTTCTCTAAAATCAACCAGAACACTTTCAGTGTCCGAATATAGCCATCCAATATATCCATCTTTATGTCTCGACCATTTCAAGACTCCTCGTCATGTCAGTGATCACATCCGGGACTTCGAACTATCTTCGGTACATCAAAACTCATAAACTCATAATACCGATCGTCACTGAACATTAAGTGTGTGGACCCTACGGGTTCCAGAACTATGTAGACATGACCAAGACACGTCTCCGGTCAATAACCAATAGCAGAACCTGGATGTTCATATTGGCTCCCACATATTCTACGAAGATCTTTATCGGTCAAATCGCATAAAGATGTACGTTATTCCCTTTGTCATCGGTATGTTACTTGCCCGAGATTCGATCGTCGGTATCTCAATACGTAGTTCAATCTCGTTACCGGCAAGTCTCTTTACTCGTTCCGTAATGCATCATCCCATAAATAACTTATTAGTCATATTGCTTTCAAGGCTTATAGTGATGTGCATTACCGAGAGGGCCCAGAGATACCTCTCCGATACTTGGAGTGACAAATCCTAGTCTCGATCTATGCCAACTCAACAAACACCATCAGAGACACCTGTAGAGCATCTTTATAGTCACCGAGTTACGTTGTGACATTTGATAGCACACTAAGTGTTCCTCCGATATTCGGGAGTTGCATGATCTCATAGTCATAGGAACATGTATAAGTTATGGAGAAAGCAATAGCATCAAACTAAACGATCATCGTGCTAAGCTAATGGATGGGTCAAGTCAATCACATCATTCTCTAATGATGTGATCTTGTTAATCAAATGACAACTCATGTCTATGGTTAGGAAACATAACCATCATTGATTCAACGAGCTAGTCAAGTAGAGGCATACTTGTGACATTCTGTTTGTCTATGTATTCACACATGTACTAAGTTTCTGGTTAATACAATTCTAGCATGAATAATAAACATTTATCATGATGTAAGGAAATATAAATAACAACTTTATTATTGCCTCTAGGGCATATTTCCTTCACAATTGAGCAATGAAATTGGTCTGAAGTCATTGGGAATGATGGGAGCATATTTTTGGGGATTAAGTTACGAAGGAGGAATTTATACTTTCTAGACTGACCCTGCCATGGTAAAAGTCCTCAATCAAAGCATAGAAATTAGGTGCAATTATATCCCAGCTATGCTTGAATTTTTTTGTGTTGAAGCCATCTGGCCTTGGTGCCTTTTCAATGGGTAACTCTTGGATGACCTTCTCAATTTATTATTTTGTAAAAGGTTCCCAAAGCATGTTCAGATCAAGATTTCTGTGCAGAAGGCTTTCCAAATTTAAAGGATTAAAAGTTGGAATAGAAGTATTCAGCCTCTTCTTGAAAGCATTATGGAGAATATTTGCCTTAGTACTCTGATCTCTAAAAGAATTCCCCATCTCATCCCGAAGGCAAATCAATATGATTAACTTCGTATTTTATTGTAGCTTTGGCTTGAAAAATACTTGGAGTTAGCTTCCCCAAACTTTACCCATCTAATGGTTGCCCTCTGCTGCTAGTAGATTTTCTGTAATTTTAGCAGATTTATGAGATGTTGTTTTAGAAAATCCCTACCATTCCATTCAATATCAGTTAGGGGTCTGAAATCCTCAATTGTGTCAAAGAACATGATCACCTCATTTGTGGCCTTGATTGAGGTGCTTAACCGTGATATAGATTTTGCCCATATTTCAAACATTTCCCGTGTCTCTTGAATTTCGCAGTTATTTTCTTGGCACTGTCATTTATCGGCTTTTCTTGTTCCCAGTTTTGTTTTACAATATCATTAAATCCCTGAATTTTCAGCCAGAAGTTTTCAAATATGAAAATTCTTGCCTTAGGGATGTGAGTTCCAATTTGAACAAGGCAGGGTATGTGATCTGACACAGGTTTAGCCAAAGGCAACACAACTATATTTGGATAATGAGAAGCCCAAGCTTCAGATCTAAAAACCCAGTCCAACTTCTCCAAAAGAGGGGCAGTTTTCATATTGCTCCAAGTAAAGCTTCTCCCTTTCAAGGGAATTTCCACCAAAGCCAAGGAGTTGATGGCATCATTAAACTTTAACATGTCAGAGAAATTACCAATAGACCTGGTCTTGTTATTTGGATATGTGCTATAGTTGAAAGCCCCCATGTTGATAGACCTAGTGTCATCAGACATTTTAATGTGCTTGAACCAATCTAAGAAATTCTCCCTTTCTTCCCCTTGACAAGGCCCATAAATGTTTGAGAGAATCCAAGACTCCCAAGATAGTTTAGAAACATATCTGATAGACAGAGAAAAATCATTAGAGAAGAGGGTTTCTCATTCAAACAGAGAGATGTTCCAAGAAACTAGGAGACCACTAGAAGCACCATCACAAGGGAGAAAATCAAAGCTATTGATTCTGCTTGGGCAGAAATTCTTACGATATCTTTGATTAAAATCTTCCCTCTTAGTTTCTTGTAAGTAGATAATATCTGCATTGGCTTCATCAATTTTATTTCTCAGGGCAAGCCATTTGCCACTGTTATTTATACCCCCGATGTTCCAGTTTAGAATGTTCTAGTTATTCAATAAGAAGTGATTGAGTTATCTGGATCTTGAGCAAGTATCTGGGGAAGAATCTTTCAGACCATAATCAAGCATCATCATTTGAGTATAAGAGCAATATCCCCTGACCATATAATCAAGCACATAAACCCACTTCAGCATAAAGGTACCCATTAAGCAGCTCCATATATAAAGCATGCAAGGTTTAAACAACCCAACACCAAATGGAAATACAAGAAGGTACTTCCAGCAACCTAGCAGAGTGAATACAAGTCTCAATATAAAATAACAGGCCCTTATAGTCCAAACTGATAAAGCTTGCCACAAACTAAGATATGTCCAACAACTAGATAAGTCCATTGAAAACAAAAGTTGAGCTAGAGGCTACTGAGACTACAAACTCAAACTGATACGTCTCCAACGTATCTATAGTTTTTGTTTGTTCCATGCTATTATATTATCAATCTTGGATGTTTTATATACATCAAGCAACTTTATATCATTTTTGGGACTAACATACTACCTTAGTGCCCAGTGTCAGTTGCTGTTTTTTTGCTTATTTTTGACTTTGCAGAATATCAGTACCAAACGAAGTCCAAATGCAACTAAACTTTTTTGAGAATTTTTTCTAGTGATAAGAGACCCTGGAAGCTTCCAGAGGCCACGAGAACATGAAGGAATGGCCCACTAAGCACCCGGGCATGCCAGGGGCCTCTAGTGCACCCTAGTGGGTAGTGGGGCCCACAAGCCTCCGTTTGACCTATCTCCGCCTCTATAAGTAACCTAAAATCCCAAAACCTCCATGGGATTCCACGAAATACTTTCTCCACTGCCGCAAATTCTAGAACCACGAGATCCCATCCAGAGGCCTTTTCCGGCACTCTGCAGGAGGGGGGAAACTATCACGGAGGGGTTCTTCATCATCCTTGCTGCCCCTCCGATGATGCGTGAGTAGTTTACCACAGACCTATTGGTCCATAGTTAGTAGCTACATGTCTTCTTCTCTCCTTTTTGTCTTCAATACAATGTTCTCCTCAGTGTTCTTGGAGATGTATTTGATGTAATGACTTTTTGCGGTGTGATTGTTGGGATCTGACGAATTGTGAGCTTATGATCAGATCTATCCATGAAAATTATTATGGTTTTTTCTAAACTATTTTATGCATGATTAATTGAGCATTGTATTTCTTATCAGATTTATTGGTTTGGTTTGGCCAACTAGATTGATTTATCTTGCCATGGGAAGGGGTGCTTTGTGATGGGTTTGATCTTGCGGTGCTTAATCTTAGTGACAGAAGGAGACATGACACACATGTTGAAGGAAATATGCCCTAGAGGCAATAATAAAGTTGTTATTTATATTTCCTTATATCATGATAAATGTTTATTATTCATGCTAGAATTGTATTAACCGGAAACTTAGTACATGTGTGAATACATAGACAAACAGCCTCTACTTGACTACCTCGTTGAATTAATGATGGTTATGTTTCCTAACCATAGACATGAGTTGTCACTTGATTAATGAGATCATTTCATTAGAGAATGATGTGATTGACTTGACCCATCCGTTAGCTTTGCACGATGATCGTTTAGTTTGTTTCTATTGCATTTTCCATAAGTTATACATGTTCCTGTGACTATGAGATCATGCAACTCCCGAATACCAGAGGAACACTTAGTGTGCTATCAAACGTCACAACGTAACTGGGTGACTATAAAGATGCTCTACAGGTGTCTCCGATGGTGTTTGTTGAGTAGGCATAGATCGAGATTCGGATTTGTCACTTCGAGTATCGGAGAGGTATCTCTGGGCCCTCTCGATACTGCACATCACTATAACCCTTGCAAGCAATGTAACTAATGAGTTAGTTACGGTATGATGCATTACGAAATGAGTAAAGAGACTTGCCGGTAATGAGATTGAACTAGGTATTGAGATACCGACGATCGAATCTTGGGCAAATAACATACCGATGAAAAGGGAACAACGTATGTTGTTATGCGGTTTGACCGATAAAGATTTTCGTAGAATATGTGGGAGCCAATATGAACATCCAGGTTCCGCTATTGGTTATTGAGCGGAGACGTGTCTCGGTCATGTATACATAGTTCTCGAACCCGTAGGGTCCGCACGCTTAACATTCGGTGATGATTGGTATTATGAGTTTATGTGTTTTGATGTACCGAAGTAGTTCGGAGTCCCGGATGTGATCATGGACATGATGAGGAGTCTCAAAATGGCGGAGACATAAAGATCGGTATATGGGATGACTATGTTTGGACATCGGAAAGGTTTCAAGAGAGTTCGGGCATATACCGGAGTACCGGGGGGTTACCGGAACCCCCAGGGAGTGAATGGGCCTTAATGGGCCATAGAGGAAGGAGGAGGAGGCGGCCAAGGTGGGGGCGCCCCCCAAGCCCAATCTGAATTGGGAAGGGGGGCCGGCCCCCCTTTCCTTCTCTCCTTCTCCCCCTTCCTTCCCTCTACTACTCCAACTAGGGAAGGGGGAATCCTACTCCCATCGGGAGTAGGACTCCCCCCTTGGGCACACCTAGGAGGCCGACCCTCTCCCCTCCTCCACTTCTTTATATACGGGGGGAGGGGGGCACCCCATAGACACACAAGTTGATCATTGATCTCTTAACCATGTGCGGTGATCCCCTCCACCATAATCCACCTCGGTCATATCATCGTAGTGCTTAGGCGAAGCCCTGTGCCGGTAACTTCATCATCACCGTCTTAACGCTGTCGTGTTGACGATGGTCTCCCTCGACACTCAGCTAGATCGAGAGTTCGTGGGACGTCAATGAGCCGAACGTGTGCAGGTCGCGAAGGTGCCGTACTTTCGGTACTAGGATCGGTCGGATCCTGAAGACGTACGACTACATCAACCACGTTGTCATAACGCTTCCGCTTACGGTCTACAAGGGTACGTGGACAACACTCTTCCCCTCTCGTTGCTATGCATCACCATGATAGATCTTGCGTGTGCGTAGGATTTTTTTTGAAGTTACTGTGTTCCCCAACACATGTATCATTGCTATTAAGGGTAACAAGATGGGATTTATTTCATACATGAGTTTACCTTGTCTACATCATGTCATCTTGCTTAAGGCGTTACTTCGTTCTTTCATGAACTTAATACACTAGATGCATGCTGGATAGCGGTCGGGGTTTGGAGTAATAGTAGTAGATGCAGAATCATTTCTATCTACTTGTCTCAGACATGATGCCTATGTATGATCTCTGCCTTGGATATCGTCATAATTATTTGCTTTTCTATCAATTGCCCAACAGTAATTTGTCTACCCACCATATGTTATTTTCTCAAGAGAAGCCTCTAGTGAAACTATGGCCCCGAGTTTCTTTTCTATTATATATTAAAACCAAAAATACCTTGCTACGATTTTCTTTTATTTATTTTCTTTTGTATTTTTGTCAGATCTATTTATCAAAAACTCTATCTTTTAATCTTGCTCATAACAGTTGAGGGATTGACAACCCCTCTACACGTCGGGTTGCAAGTATTTATTGTTTGTCTGCATGTGTTGTTTACATAGTGTTGCTCGGTTCTCCTACTAGATTAATAACCTTGGTTTCATAACTGAGGGAAATACTTATCTCTACTGTGCTGCATCATCCCCTCCTCTTCGAGGAAATCCCAACACGGATCACAAGTAGCAGGAAGAATTTCTAGCGCCGTTGCCGGGGAGACATCATCAACATCTATCAAGTACCTACGCATAAAATTTCATCTCTATGTATTTATTTTATTTGCCATTTGCCTCTCGTTTTCATCTCCCCCACTTCTAAAAAGTTTTACAAAACTACAAAAATATTTTCTGTTTGCCTTTTTCTTGTTTGATCTTTTGTTTGCTTGTGATCTTGTTTGTGTAGTCACGATGTCTCAAGAAAATACAAAATTGTGTGATTTTTTAATACTAATAATAATGATTCTATTATTACTCCTATTGCTCCTCCCGCCACTAGTGTGGAGTCTTATGATATTAATGCCGCTTTGTTGAATCTTGTTATGAAAGAACTATTTTCGGTAATCCTAATGAGGATACCGCGTCCCATCTAAACACTTTCGTAGAATTGTGTGATATGCAAAAGAAAAAAAGATGTGGACAATGGTATTGTGAAGTTAAAATTATTCCCATTCTCATTGCAGGATCATGCAAAAATTTGGTTTTCATCTTTGTCACGAAATAGTATTGATTCTTGGGACAAGTGCAAAGATGCTTTTATTACTAAGTATTTTTGTCCTCCAAAAATTATTTCCCTTAGAAATTAAATTATGAATTTTAAGAAACTTGAGCATGAAAATGTTTCCCCATCTTGGGAAAGGATGAAATTGATGATAAGAAATTGCCCTACTCACGGTTTAAATTTGTGGATGATCACCAATTTTTTATGAGGGGTTGAATTTTGTTTCAAGAAAGCTTTTAGATTCTGCCGCGGTTGGTACTTTTATGGAGATTACTTTGGGGGAAGCTACTAAATTGCTCGATAATATTATGGCATATTATACACGGTGGCATACTGAAAGAGCTCCTAGTAGTAAAAAGTGAATTCTGTTACAGAAATTAGTACTTTGAGTGATAAAGTTGATGCTATTATGAAATTGGTTCCTAGTAAAAATGCTCCTATTGATCCTAATGATGTGCCTTTCTCCACTTTTATTGAGCAAAATAATGATCCCTTAGATGTGAATTTTGTCTCGTGAGACAATTTTATAGTAATGCTCATAGAGGTAATTTTAATCCTAGGTCGTTTTATAGAAGTTCCTCTAATGATTATGGCAATTCCTATGGTAATTCTTATAATAATAATAGGATGCCCTCTGATCTTGAGAATAATATCAAAGAATTTATCAATGCTCAAATTTTTTTAACACTACGATATAACAAAAGTTGAGTAAAATTGATGATATGTCTAGGAGCATTGATATAATTATTCATGATGTGGAAAATCTTAAGACTAAAATTTTGCCACCCAAGGTTGATATCAATGAATCAATTAAAGCTTTATATGTCTCTATGGATGAAAGTAAGAAAATAGCCGCTATGCTTAGAGCTAAAAGACAATTTTTAGAAAAATTGATTCCTCCCGGTTTCTTCGTAATAATGATGAAGAGATTAAAATGATTGGTGTTTCTTATATTGATTTGTCGTTTAGTAATGTTAAAATTGCTGATAAGGGGATTGAAGAAGAGTCAACTTTAGTTAGATGGCGTCCCCATGATTCGAAGGGTGAAAAACTTGATGAAAATTTTACTAAAAGTGGGTTTGAAGAGGTAAAAACTTTAACTAGTGATGTGCCCACTCTCTTGGATTACAAAGATTTTAATTATGATAGTTGTTCTTTTATTGAGTGTATTTCTTTGTTACAATCCATGCTAAATTCACCCAACGCGTATGAACAAAATAAGGCTTTTACTAAACTTATTGTGGAAGCAATGATGAAAGCTTTAGAAGAAAAGCTAGACTTAAAGATTTCAATTCCTAGAAAATTATATGATGAATGGGAAACCACCATTAAAGTCAAGATTAAAAATTATGTGTGCAATGCTTTGTGTGATTTGGGTGCGAGTGTTTCCACAATTCCGAAATCTCTATGTGATGTGCTAGGTTTTACCAATATGGATGAATGTTCTCTTAATTTGCACTTGGAGGATTCTTACTATTTAAAAGCCTTTGGATAGAATTAATGATGTTCTTATTCTTGCAAACAGGAACTATGTGCCCATTGATTTTACTGTACTTGACATTGATTGAAATCCGTCTTGCCTCATCATACTTGAAAGACCGTTTTTACGAACTATAGGTGCCGTTATTGAGAAGGGAATATCAAATTTTAGTTTCCGTTAAAGAAGGGTATGGACCAATTCCCTAGAACTAGAATTAATCCACCATATGAGTGAATCATGAGGGTAACCTATGGAGCAAAAAGCAAAGATGACAAAACTTAAACTATGGATTATGCCTAGCTAGGGGCGTAAAACAATTGCTCAAGTTGGGAGGCAAGCCAATAATTATCTTTTAATTTTTTGTTGTCCTTTATGTTTTTAAACAAATATACAATTATGCTACTGTTATGATTGTGTTTTAGTGTTTAATTTAGTGTTTGTGCCAAGTAAATCCTTTAAGATGGTTTGGAACTTTTGCACCCAGTTCTGGAATTTTGTAAATTCACATAAATGTGCTTTTGCTATGAATTTTTTTACACATAATTTATATACAAATTTCCCATGTTTTCCTAATTTTTCATAATTTTTGAGTTACAGGAGTATGGTCAAATTCAGATTGGCACATACTGTTCTGTTTTTGACAAATTCTGTTTTCGTTGCATTGTGTGCTTACTTTGATGAATCTATGGATTGTATCGGGTGTATAAGCCATGGTAAAGTTAGAATACAGTAGGTATAATGCAATAACAAAATATGAATGGGTTTGCAAAAGTACTTAAAGTGGTGATTTGCTTTATTATACTAACGGATCTCATGAAGGTTTTTGTTAAGTTTTGTGTGATTGAAGTTTTAAAGTTTTGGGTGAGATCACAATGGATGAAGGAATAAGGAGTGGCAAGAGCCTAAGCTTGGGGATGCCCGAGGCACCCCAAGGTAATATTCAAGGACTCCCAAGGAACCAAGCTTAGGGATGCCCCGGAAGGCGTCCCTTCTTTCTTCTAACGACCATCGGTAATTTTACTTGGAGCTATATTTTTATTTATCACATATCATGAGTTTTTCTTGGAGCATCTTGTATTATATGAGTATTTGATTTTTTAGTTTTTTTGTTTGTCACAATCATCCTTGCTTAACACACATGTTTGAGAGAGCCACACGCGTATTATGATTTACTAGAATACTCTATGTGCTTCATTTAAATCTTTTGAGCTAGGAACACTAGTAGAAAACGGAGCTTTAAAACCGGTTTGTAAGGGCCTTTAGTGCCGGTTATGGAACCGGCACTAAAGTGTGGGCACTAAAGGCCCCCCCTTTAGTACCGGTTCGGCACAAACCGGCGCTAAAGTGCCACCACGTGGCGTTAGCTCACGCCCTGGTATGGGGGACCTTTAGTACCGGTTGGTGTTACCAACCGGTACTAAAGGTTTTTTTTTGAAATTTTTGGAATTTTTTTTGATTTTTAATTTTTCTAAATTATTTTTGTTTGTCACAATCATCCTTGCTTAACACACATGTTTGAGAGAGCCACACGCGTATTATGATTTACTAGAATACTCTATGTGCTTCATTTAAATCTTTTGAGCTAGGAACACTGGTAGAAAACGGAGCTTTAAAACCGGTTTGTAAGGGCCTTTAGTGCCGGTTATGGAACCGACACTAAAGTGTGGGCACTAAAGGCCCCCCCTTTAGTACCGGTTCGGCACGAACCGGCGCTAAAGTGCCACCACATGGCGTGAGCTCACGCCCTGGTATGGGGGACCTTTAGTACCGGTTGGTGTTACCAACCGGTACTAAAGGTTTTTTTTTGAATTTTTGTTTTTGAAAATTTTAATTATGATAGTTGTTCTTTTATTGAGTGTATTTCTTTGTTACAATCCATGCTAAATTCACCCAACGCGTATGAACAAAATAAGGCTTTTACTAAACTTATTGTGGAAGCAATGATGAAAGCTTTAGAAGAAAAGCTAGACTTAAAGATTTCAATTCCTAGAAAATTATATGATGAATGGGAAACCACCATTAAAGTCAAGATTAAAAATTATGTGTGCAATGCTTTGTGTGATTTGGGTGCGAGTGTTTCCACAATTCCGAAATCTCTATGTGATGTGCTAGGTTTTACCAATATGGATGAATGTTCTCTTAATTTGCACTTGGAGGATTCTTACTATTTAAAAGCCTTTGGATAGAATTAATGATGTTCTTATTCTTGCAAACAGGAACTATGTGCCCATTGATTTTACTGTACTTGACATTGATTGAAATCCGTCTTGCCTCATCATACTTGAAAGACCGTTTTTACGAACTATAGGTGCCGTTATTGAGAAGGGAATATCAAATTTTAGTTTCCGTTAAAGAAGGGTATGGACCAATTCCCTAGAACTAGAATTAATCCACCATATGAGTGAATCATGAGGGTAACCTATGGAGCAAAAAGCAAAGATGACAAAACTTAAACTATGGATTATGCCTAGCTAGGGGCGTAAAACAATTGCTCAAGTTGGGAGGCAAGCCAATAATTATCTTTTAATTTTTTGTTGTCCTTTATGTTTTTAAACAAATATACAATTATGCTACTGTTATGATTGTGTTTTAGTGTTTAATTTAGTGTTTGTGCCAAGTAAATCCTTTAAGATGGTTTGGAACTTTTGCACCCAGTTCTGGAATTTTGTAAATTCACATAAATGTGCTTTTGCTATGAATTTTTTTACACATAATTTATATACAAATTTCCCATGTTTTCCTAATTTTTCATAATTTTTGAGTTACAGGAGTATGGTCAAATTCAGATTGGCACATACTGTTCTGTTTTTGACAAATTCTGTTTTCGTTGCATTGTGTGCTTACTTTGATGAATCTATGGATTGTATCGGGTGTATAAGCCATGGTAAAGTTAGAATACAGTAGGTATAATGCAATAACAAAATATGAATGGGTTTGCAAAAGTACTTAAAGTGGTGATTTGCTTTATTATACTAACGGATCTCATGAAGGTTTTTGTTAAGTTTTGTGTGATTGAAGTTTTAAAGTTTTGGGTGAGATCACAATGGATGAAGGAATAAGGAGTGGCAAGAGCCTAAGCTTGGGGATGCCCGAGGCACCCCAAGGTAATATTCAAGGACTCCCAAGGAACCAAGCTTAGGGATGCCCCGGAAGGCGTCCCTTCTTTCTTCTAACGACCATCGGTAATTTTACTTGGAGCTATATTTTTATTTATCACATATCATGAGTTTTTCTTGGAGCATCTTGTATTATATGAGTATTTGATTTTTTAGTTTTTTTGTTTGTCACAATCATCCTTGCTTAACACACATGTTTGAGAGAGCCACACGCGTATTATGATTTACTAGAATACTCTATGTGCTTCATTTAAATCTTTTGAGCTAGGAACACTAGTAGAAAACGGAGCTTTAAAACCGGTTTGTAAGGGCCTTTAGTGCCGGTTATGGAACCGGCACTAAAGTGTGGGCACTAAAGGCCCCCCCTTTAGTACCGGTTCGGCACAAACCGGCGCTAAAGTGCCACCACGTGGCGTTAGCTCACGCCCTGGTATGGGGGACCTTTAGTACCGGTTGGTGTTACCAACCGGTACTAAAGGTTTTTTTTTTGAAAATTTTGGAATTTTTTTTGATTTTTAATTTTTCTAAATTATTTTTGTTTGTCACAATCATCCTTGCTTAACACACATGTTTGAGAGAGCCACACGCGTATTATGATTTACTAGAATACTCTATGTGCTTCATTTAAATCTTTTGAGCTAGGAACACTGGTAGAAAACGGAGCTTTAAAACCGGTTTGTAAGGGCCTTTAGTGCCGGTTATGGAACCGACACTAAAGTGTGGGCACTAAAGGCCCCCCCTTTAGTACCGGTTCGGCACGAACCGGCGCTAAAGTGCCACCACGTGGCGTGAGCTCACGCCCTGGTATGGGGGACCTTTAGTACCGGTTGGTGTTACCAACCGGTACTAAAGGTTTTTTTTTGAATTTTTGTTTTTGAAAATTTTGGAATTTTTTTTTGATTTTTATTTTTTCTAAATTATTTGATGATTTAGTCTCTAATCACCTCTCTTAACTGCTCAAGTGTGGATCACTCATTCCAAATCATCTAACTTCCCGACCGGTCACCCATCCCTCTCACTACTCCAGCCCGAGCACGCTTAACTTTCGGGTTCTATTCTCCTTCATTTCCCAGTCTGCACTTGTTGTTTTCCTGACAATAGTAAGATGTTAATCCTATTAACCCTCAGGAGTTTAGCTTGAGCATGAAGTCACACATTTCACCGTTTGAGTTTGAAACTATTATTCTAAAAAAACAGAATTATTTAGTAACGCTAATATTTCTTGAATAAGTTTGACCAGATTTGACCAAAATTCAAAAAATTAAAATAATTATTTAGTAACACTAATATTCTTGAATAATTATGTAGTAACATTAATACTTCTTGAATAAGTAGTTTGACCAGATTTAATCAATTTTTTTTAAAAAACTGAAATTTGACCATATCTTTTTTTCCTTTTGGAATTTGAGGATTCTAAAAAATTCCAAACAAGCCGTAGGCAGTCTCCATCGGATGCGGATTTTCGTGCTGAATTTTTTGATATATTATACGTTTTTTTCCGACATCGTATGCAAAAGTTATAGCCGTTTTACATTTTCCCTACACTTTTTGCAAAACATGTCCAAATTTAAGTTTTCAAATTTTCCTAACTAGTAGATGTAGTAATATAACTACCTCTCGAAGGATTTTATTTTTTGAAGTTTCTTTCATTTTCTTTTGATTTTTTCTGAACTGAAATGGCGACACACGGGGGGGGGGGGGGGGGGGTAGAGTTTGAAAGTTGCCCTATAGTGCCGGTTTGTGTCACAAACTGGTACTATAGGTCAGACCCCTTTAGTACCGGTTCGTGGCACAAACTGGTACTAAAGGTTAGCCCTTTAGTACTGGTTTGTGACACGAACTGGTACTAAAGGTGATCGTGGGGCCCCGGCCTGACGCCAGCCTGCCATCACCCCTTTAGTACCGGTTCGTGGCACGAACTGGTACTAAAGGTTCAACACGAACCGGCATTAATGCATAGCCGTTCGAACCGGCACTAATGGTACAATTAGTGCCGGCTCAAATTCAAACCGGCACTAATGTGCTTCACGTTTGACCCTTTTTCTACTAGTGGAAGTTGCTCTAGTACTTCACTTATATCTTTTTGAGCATGGCTAAGGTTATATTTAAATAAACACTCATGCTTCACTTATATTATTTTGAGAGTTGGAAAATTTTAAACAAATATGCTATCATGCTTCACTTATATAATTTTGAGAGTTGATTCATGGTTTTTTTTGAAGAAATATTTATGCTCTCATGCTTCACTTAGATCTTTTTGAGACTTAAGAATAGTAATGGTAATTTGCACGAGTTATGAATTTGGTCCCTAAGTGATAGATATCCTAGGGGGATATAATAAAAACTTTCAGGAAGATCATTGGATATTATAAACTTGATTCCTTGCAATAGTTTTGCGATATGGAGATAGTGATATGTGAGTCATGTTGGTGAGTAACTATGCTTTAGTAAGAATATTGGTGTTAAGGTTTGTGATTCCCTATGCATGCACGTAAATTCAATAGTTATGCAATGACATTATATCCTACTTGTGGTGCATTATTCAATGTTAATTATGTCTAATGCGCGTTTATGGCTGTTTTCGTTTTTTGGTTGGTTGCTTCTCAATCTATATGCTAGCATTCACTTGTACTAAGCGGGAATATTGCTTGTGCATCCAACTCCTTAAACCCAAAGTTGTGCAAAATAAGTCCACCATAATTACCTATATGCGGTATTTCCATGCCGTTCAAAGTATATTTGTATGTGCCAAATCTAATTTTCAAAATGAATTTCCGTTTTGTGTGCCTGTACCGCTCATGAAACGACATGGGGTGGCCAATATTTTCCATGCTAGGTATTTTATTCTCACGATGGGTGTTTTTTCACTTGTCATTGCACGGGAGTGTGGCAGGTAACAAGGATTCCGAGTTCCGAAATGAAAAAAATGCTATGCTAATAAATTCCTTGGAAAGTGTTGGTATGGAAGGAACCCGTGGATACGGCTAGCCATGGATTGAGAAAGAATAGTGGAAAGGAAATAAACTTTACTTTTTGTTTGGGAACTGCCTATGATTTATCTAGCATGGAAGATATTGGGAATTCTCGGTCATTTTTGTTGACAGGAAAAGCATGCCTCTAAAAAAATTATCTCTCAATTTAAGCTATGAGCTCTGGCGCCTCTACAAATCTCTGCTTCCCTCCGCGAAGGGCCTATCTATTTACTTTTATGCATTTTTTTATGTTAATGTTGAGTCTCCATCTTCTCTTATAAATCACCAACTTGGGAACACTATTGTCACACTTGTGCATTGGATGTAGTTAATATTTGATTGTGTTTCATGAATGGATCAATGACTGAGCATAATGGGCTAGGGATAACTTAGTTTAGCATTGATATTTTGAAAGACATAGTTGCTTGTTGATATGCTTTAGTATTGATGTTTTCATGTCAAATTATAGACTATTACTTTGAATCATTCAAGTCCAAATGTCCATGCTAAAAATAAAACAATATATGATGAATATGTTAGGTAGCATTCCACATCAAAAATTCTGTTTTTATCATTTACCTACTTGAGGACGAGCAGGAATTAAGCATGGGGATGCTTGATATGTCCCCAATGTATCTATAATTTTTGATTGTTCCATGCTATTATATCATCAATCTTAGATGTTTTATATACATTTACAACCAACTTTATATCATTTTTGGGACTAACCTACTAACTTAGTGCCCAATACTAGTTGCTGTTTTTTTGCTTGTTTTGACTTTGTAGAATATCAGTACCAAACGAAGTCCAAATGCCACGAAACTTTTTGGAGATTTTTTCTGGCCATAAGAGACCCTGGAAGCTTCTAGAGGTCACGAGAAAACGAAGGATGGGTCTAGTAAGCACCAGGCCCGCCAGGGGCCTTTGGCGTGCCTTGGTGGGTAGCGGAGCCCACAAGCCTCAGTTTGACCTACCTCCACCTCTATAAATACCCTAAAATCCCAAAACCTCCAAGGGAGTCCACAAAATACTTTTTCCACCACCGTAAGTTCCAGAACCATGAGATCACATCTAGGGGCCTTTTTCGGCACTCTGCCGGAGGGGGAAATGATCACGGAGGGGTTCTTCATCGTCCTTGCTGCCCCTCTGATGATGCATGAGTAGTTTACCATGGACCTATGGGTCTATAGTTAGTAGCTAGATGACATCTTCTCTCTTTTTGACCTTCAATACAATGTTCTCCTTGGTGCTCTTGGAGATCTATTTGATGTAATGGCTTTTTGAGGTGTGTTTGTTGGAATCCGATGAATTGTGAGTTTATTATTAGATCTATCCATGAATATTTTTAGGGTTTTCTCTGAAATATTTTATGCATGATTAATATATCTTCGTATTTCTTCTTTGATTTATTGGTTTGGTTTGGTCAACTAGATTGATTTATCTTGCCATGGGAAGGGTTGCTTTGTGAAGGGTTTGATCTTGTAGTGCTCAATCTCAGTGACAGAAAGAGACATGACACGCATGTATTGTTGCTATTATGGGTAACAAGATGGGATTTATTTCTTACATGAGTTTATCTTGTCTAAATCATGTCATCTTGCTTAAGGCGTTACTCCGTTATTTCATGAACTTAATACACTAGATGCATGCTGGATAGCGGTCGATGTGTGGAGTAATAGTAGTAGATGCAGAATCATTTCGGCCTACTTGTCTCAGATGTGATGCCTATTCATGATCATTGCCTTGGATATTGTCATAATTATTTGCTTTTCTATCAATTTTCCAACAGTAATTTGTCTACCCACGTATGCAATTTTCTCGACAGAAGCCTCTAGTGAAAACTATGGCCCCCGGGTCTATTTTCTATCATATATTAAAACCAGAAATACCATGCTGCAATTTTCTTTTATTTGTTTTATTTTGTATTTTTTTCCATATCTATCTATAAAAAACTCTATCTTTTAATCTTGCTCATAACCATTAAGGGATTGACAACCCCTCCACGTGTTGGGTTGCAAGTATTTATTGTTTGTGTGCAGGTGTTGTTTACATTGTGTTGCTTGGTTCTCATGCTGGATTGATAACCTTGGTTTCATAACTGGGGTAAATACTTATCTCTACTATACTGCATCATCATCTCCTCTTCGGGGAAATCCCAACATAGATCACAAGTAGCAAAGACATGATTTTTCTTTTGTGCCCCCTTGGCATCTTGCTTGCTCTCCTTCTTATTACGATGCAGCATCTCCTCAGTGCAGTCCTTGGCAGCAGTCTTGCAAAAAGACATAACAATTCTTCACAATTTTGTTTGCAATAGAAGGAGGACCAGAGCAACATGGAAAATAAATTTTGTCTTGGCATGTCTGTCTTTTGGATCTTTTTATTAATTTCTTGTAATCTATAACTCCTTCTTACCTCAGTTTCCACTTCAAGAGATTTTTCTTTCCTTTTCCTCTAAGCATGAGAAACAGATGTGCTGAAGCCTTACTCCCTTTCCATTATTATGTTACAATTTCTCTCCGCTATTGTTCTCTTAGAAGGGCTTGACTTACTTAACTTACCGCTTTCCCAAAACTAGCTAAAAAAGGGTCAGGTATACCTGCCTGATGAGATAGGGTTTCTTCTAAAGTGGGAGCTACTATCGGTATGGGCAATTTCTTATGTTCCTTATTTGAGAGTGCCCCTCCCTCCTATTTGGTTGGAAGTTTCCTGCTCAATTTGAGAAAGCAAGGGCTGACCGGACTGCTACTCACTCTTGCGCTTCAACGACAGTATTGTTTCCATCTTTCGTCCACCTAGGGGTTAGGCTTATCTTTTGAAAGAATCTCTTCTACCAGCAGATATGAGAATCGGTCGTGCAAAAACCCAAACACCTCAGAGGTAGATATGGAGGTAGGAATTCACTACTACAGGATGCTGCTAACGCGACACTATGATCAGAGACCCTTTGATGAAACTGTGTGCGATGCATTAATCACAAATTGTGATGTAAAAAACCGATAAAAGACATGCAAAACATTTGCGATGGTGGATACATCAAACACGGTTCATATTATAGTTGCGTGTGTGATGTGTGACATACGATTCACTCCAATGAACTATTTGTGATGAGGCAGAACAATAGAAACGGGTAGCCGGATGAAGGTGTGTGCGATATACGGCATACAGTAAATTGTTTGTGATGAGGCGGAACAACAGAAACGGGCAACCAGATGAAGGTGTGTGCTATAGAAGACATATAATTCACTCGGATGAACTGTTCTTGATTAGGAAACACAAAAGAAACAGTCAGCCAGATCAAAGTGTGTGTAATATATGGCATACGGTTCACTCGGATGAACTGTTTTCGATTAGGCAACACAACAGAAGCGGTTCAGCCAGATCAAGGTGTGTGCAATGGAGGGCATGCAGTTCATTCTGATAAACTTTTTGTGTTGAGCCAAGGGAACATAAATGTTTCGTGTAAACAAGATGTGTGTGATATGCGGCAAACATCCAATTACATAGGTGGCTAGTACACACATGACATTTCCACACATCAAAGTAAACTATTACATGCATAATTAACTAGGATAAACAATCATCTGATCATCATCTACTTCTTCTTGTGATGCTTGCCACCACTGCTCTACTAGGATAAACGGAACAATATTCTTTATTGTGAATAGTGTGCTCTGTTGGGCACACAAGTATATGGATCATAGCCTTGGGCAAGCAATTTGCCCGCATGCGTCGTGCTAGCTTGATGTTCCTTCTGTGCTAAGTTTCCATTAATTGATGGCGTTTTATGAATAGGCCACAGTTTCCCGCCATTTCCTCACCGGTTTCCCGCCGCCACCCAGCGATATTGTGCATAAACCTAGGTGGCGCCTGACGCACCGAGGCAACAAGCGCAACCTGTAGCACATCAACCTTTTCCAAGCATGCCGACCCACCAAAGCGCCGCCTCTACCATCAACTTCCTCAATGAGGAAAACGAGAAGGCGCCACGGCCCATCAGGGCCAAGGCGCTCCCTGGCAACACGATGGACGACACTGTGATGCGCGTCATCGCTAGGGTTGAGCGGACCCTTAGCGCATGCGCATGGCGCTTCAGCGCCGTGGATCAAGATAGGCATGTCAGAGAAAGCTAGGCGTGTTCGTGCCGATAGGCTGCGGCTCGACGCACAACGAGACCGTTCGAGCGCCGCAAAGCGTGTTGGGGAACGCAATATTAAAATGTTTTCCTACGATCACGCAAGATCTATCTAGGAGATGCATAGCAACGAGAGGGGAGAGTATGTCTACGTACCCTCATAGACCGACAACGGAAGCGTTAAGAAACGCGGTTGATGTAGTCGAATTTCTTCGCGATCCAACCAATCAAGTACCGAACGCATGACACCCCCGCGATCTGCACACGTTCAGCTCGGTGACGTCCCTCGTACTCTTGATCCAGTTGAGGTTGAGGGAGAGTTTCGTTAGCACGACAGCATGTTGACGGTGATGATGAAGTTATCGACGCAGGGCTTCGCCTAAGCACTACGATGATATGACCGAGGTGTGTATATGTGGAGGGGTGCACCGCACACAGATAAAACAATTAACAACTTGTGTGTCTATGGGGTGCCTCCCTCCCCCGTATATAAAGGAGGGGAGGAGGGGGCCGACCGACCCTTCATGGTGCGCCCCAAGGGGGGATTCCAACTCCTACCAGGAGTAGGTTTCCATCCTTTCTTAGTCCTAATAGGAGGGGGAAGGAAGGGGAAGAGGAGAGGAAGGAAAGGGGGGCCGAACCCCTCCCAATTCGGATTGGGCTTGGGGGGGGCGCCCCCACCTCTTGGTCGCCTCCTCTCTCTCCCACTAAAGCCCATGTAGGCCCATTTAGCCCCCGAGGGGTTCCGGTAACCCCTCCGGTACTCCGCTATATGCCCGAACTCATCCGAAACCTTTTCGGTGTCCAAACATAACCTTCCAATATATCAATCTTCATGTCTAGACCATTTCGATACTCTCGTCATGTCCGTGATCACATCCGGGACTCCGAACTACCTTCGGTACATCAAAACAGATAAACTCATAGTACCGATCATCATCGAACGTTAAGCGTGCGGACCCTACGAGTTTGAGAACTATGTAGACATGACCGAGACTCACTCCGCTCAATAACCAATAGCGGAAGCTGGATGCTCATATTGGTTCCTACATATTCTACGAAGATCTTTATCGGTCAAACCGCATAACAATATACGTTGTTCCCTTTGTCATCGGTATGTTACTTGTCCGAGATTCGATCGTCGATATCATCATACCTAGCTCAATATCGTTACCAGCAAGTCTCTTTACTCGTTCTGTGATGTAACATCCCGCAACTAACTCATTAGTCACATTGCTTGCAAGGCTTATAGTGATGTGCATTACCTAGGGGGCCCAGAGATACTTCTTCGACAATCAGAGTGACAAATCCTAATCTTGATCTATGCCAACTCAACAAAATTCACCAGAGACACCTGTAGAGCATCTTTATAATCACCCAGTTATGTTGTGAAGTTTGATAGCACACAAAGTGTTCCTCCGGTATTCGGGAGTTGCATAATCTCGTAGTCATAGGAACATGTATAAGTTATGGAGAAAGCAATAGCAATAAACTAAACGATCATAGTGCTAAGATAAATGGATGGGTCAAGTCAATCGTATCATTCTCTAATGATGTGATCCCGTTCATCAAATGAAAACTCATGTCTATGGCTAGGAAACTTAACCATCTTTGATTAACGAGCTAGTCAAGTAGAGGCATACTAGTGACACTCTGTTTGTCTATGTATTCAGACATGTACTAAGTTTCCGGTTAATACAATTCTAGCATGAATAATAAACATTTATCATGATATAAGGAAATATAAATAACAACTTTATAATTTCCTCTAGGGCATATTTCCTTCAGTCTCCCACTTGCACTAGAGTCAATAATCTAGTTCACATCGCCATGTGATTTAATACCAATAGTTCACATCTTTATGTGATCAGTTCACATCTCCATGTGACTAATACCCAACGGGTTTACTAGAGTCAATAATCTAGTTCACATCGCTATGTGATTAACACAGAAAGAGTGATCATGTTTTGCTTGTGAGAGAAGGTTAGTCAACAAGTCTGCCACATTCAGAGCCATATGTATTTTGCAAATTTTCTATGTCTACAATGCTCTGCATGGAGCTACTCTAGCTAATCGCTCCCACTTTCAATATGTATATAGATCGAGACTTAGAGTCATCCAGATCGGTGTCAAAGCTTGCATGGACGTAACTGCTTACGACGAACTCTTTGTCACCTCCATAACCGAGAAAATTTTCCTTATTCCACTAAGGATAATTTTGACCGCTGTTCAGTGATCCACTCCTGGATAACTATTGTACCCTCTTGCCAAACTCATGGTGAGGTACACAATAGGTCTGGTACACAACATAGCATACTTTATACAACCTATGACTAAGGCATAGGGAATGACTTTTCATTTTCTTTCTATTTTCTGTTGTGGTCGGGTTTTGAGTCTTTACTCAACTTCACACCTTGCAACACAGGCAAGAACTCCTTCTTTGACTGTTCCATTTTGAACTACTTCAAAAACTTGTCAATGTATGTACTCATTGAAATTTTTTATCAAGCGTCTTGTTCTATCTCTATAGATCTTGATGCTCAATATGTAAGTAGCTTCACCAAGGCCTTTCTTTGAAAAACTCCTTTCAAACACTCCTTTATGCTTTCCAGAAGATTTCAACATCATTTCCGATCAACAATATGTCATTCAAATATACTTATCAGAAAGGCTGTAGTGCTCCTACTCACTTCCATGTAAATACAGGCTTCACCGCAAGTCTGTATAAAACCATATGCTTTGATCACACTATCAAAGTGTACATTCCAACTCCGAGATGCTTGCACCAGTCCATAAATGGATCGCTTGAGCTTACACACTTTGTTAGCACCTTTTGGATCGACAAAACCTTCTGGTTGCATCTTATACAACTCTTCTTTAAGATATCCATTAAGGAATGCAGTTTCGACATCCATTTGCCAAATTTCATAATCATAAAATGTGGCAATTGGTAACATGATTCGGACGGACTTAAGCATCACTACGGGTGAGAAGGTCTCATCATAGTCAACTCCTTGAAGTTGTCGAAAACCTTTTGAGACAAGTCAAGCATTGTAGATAGTAACATTATCGTCAGCGTCAGTCTTCTTCCTGAAGATCCATTTATTCTCTATGGCTTGCCAATCATCGGGCAAGTCAACCAAAGTCCACACTTTGTTCTCATACATGGATCCCATCTCAGATTTCATGGCCTCAAGCCATTTCGCGGAATCTGGGCTCATCATCGCTTCCTCATAGTTCGTAGGTTCGTCATGGTCAAGTAACATGACCTCTAGAACATGATTACCGTACCACTCTGGTGTGGATCTTACTCTGGTTGACCTACGAGGTTCGGTAGTAACTTGATCAGAAGTTTCATGATCATCATCATTAGCTTCCTCACTAATTGGTGTAGGAATCTCTGGAACTGATTACTGTGATGAAGTACTTTCCAATAAGGGAGCAGGTACAATTACCTCATCAAGTTCTACTTTCCTCCCACTCACTTCTTTCGAGAGAAACTCCTTCTCTAGAAAGGATCCATTCTTAGCAATGAATATCTTGCCTTCGGATCTGTGATAGAAGGTGTACCCAACAGTCTCCTTTGGGTATCCTATGAAGACACATTTCTCTGATTTGGGTTCGAGCTTATCAGGTTGAAGCTTTTTCACATAAGCATCGCAGCCCCAAACTTTAAGAAACGACAACTTGGGTTTCTTCCTAAACTACAGTTCATACGGTGTCATCTCAATGGATTTTTAGACGGTGCCCTTTTTAACGTGAATGCAGTTGTCTCTAATGAATAACCCCAAAATGATAGTGGTAAATCGGTAAGAGACATCATAAATCGCGCCATATCTAATAAAGTACGGTTATGACATTCAGACACACCATTACGCTGTGGTGTTCCAGGTGGCGTGAGTTGCGAAACTATTCGACATTGTTTCAACTAAAGGCCAAACTCATAGTTCAAATTTTTGTCTCCGTGATCAGATCATAGAAACTTTATTTTCTAGTTACGATGATTCTCCACTTCACTCCGAAATTCTTTGAACTTTTCAAACATTTCAGACTTGTGTTTCATTAAGTAGATATACTCATATCTGCTCAAATCATCTGTGATGGTCAGAAAATAACAATACACGCCACGAGCCTGAACACTCATCGGACCGCATACATCGGTATGTATTATTTCCAATAAGTCAGTGGCTCGCTCCATTGTTCCGGAGAATGGAGTCTTAGTCATCTTGGCCATGAGACATGGTTCGCAAGCATCAAATGGTTCATAATCAAGTGATTCAAAAAGTCCATCAACATGGAGTTTCTTCATGCGCTTTACACCAATATGACCTAAACGGTAGTGCCACATATAAGTTGCACTATCATTATTAACTTTGCATCTTTTGGCTTCAATATTATGAATATGTATTCCTACGATCGAGATTCAATAAACCGTTTATATTGAGTGTATGACCATAGAAGGTTTTATTTATGTAAATAGAACAACAATTATACTTTGACTTAAATGAATAACCATATTGCAATAAACATGATCCAATCATATTTATGCTCAACGCAAACACCAAATAACATTTATTTTAGGTTCAACAGTAATCCCGAAGGTAAAGGGAGTGTACGATGGTGATCTTATCAACCTTGGAATCACTTCCAACTCACATCATCACCTCGCCCTTAACTAGTCTCTATTTATTTTGCAACTCCTGTTTCGAGTTACTACTCTTAGCAATTGAACCAGTATCAAATATTGAGGGGTTTCTATAAACACTAGTGAGGGAGTCCTGGATTAGGGGGTCTCCGGACAGCCGGACAATATCCTTTGGCCGGACTGTTAGACTATGAAGATACAAGATTGAAGACTTAGTCCCGTGTCCGGATGGGGATCTACTTGGCGTGGAAGGCAAGCTAGGCAATACGGATATGTATATCTCCTCCTTTGTAACCGACCTTGTGTAACCCTAGCCTCCTCCGGTGTCTATATAAACTGGAGGGTTTTAGTCCATAGGACAACATACAATCATACCATAGGCTAGCTTCTAGGGTTTAGCCTCTCCGATCTCGTGGTAGATCAACTCTTGTAATATTCATATCATCAAGAACAATCAAGCAGGATGTAGGGTATTACCTCCATCAAGAGGGCTCGAACCTGGGTAAACGTCGTGTCCCCTGCCTCCTGTTACCATCCGCCTTAGACGCACAGTTCGGGACCCCCTAGCTGAGATCCGCCGGTTTTGACACCGACATTGGTGCTTTCATTGAGAGTTCCACTGTGTCGTCACAATAAGGCTAGATGGATCCTTCGATCATCGCTAGCGATGCGGTCCAGGGTGAGGCTTTCCTCCCCGGACAGATCTTCATATTCGGCGGCTTCGCACTTTGGGCCAATTCGCTTGGCCATCTGGAGCAGATCGAAAGCTACGCCCCTGGCCATCGAGTCAGATTTGGAAACTTGAACTACACGGCCGACACCCGCGGAGACTTGATCTTCGACGGATTCGAGCCCATGCTGGACGCGCCGCACAGTTGCGACGAGCGTGACGTAACTCTGCCGCCGGACAGTGTTCGGGAGATCGCATCCGCAACTACTCTGGCCGTTAACCCGGAGCAAATCGCGCCATCCGAGAGAGGAGGGATAGACCCCGCCACGGAGGCCGCACTCTCAGTGGCGATAGAGCCAGATAATGACTTCACCCCTTACGAGAGTTGTGTCGCCGAACCACTGGATTCATCTCCGGCCACGGACTCAGAGCCACTCACATCCGTGCCCGTCGAATCCGAGTGGGCGCCGATCATGGAGTTCACCTCCGCGGATATCTTTCAACACTCACCTTTCAGAGATGTGCTAAATTCATTAAGGTCTCTCTCCTTGTCAGGAGAACATTGGCTGAACTATGTCCGGCTAGAATGGGATGCGGACGACGAAGAAATTCGCTGCCCACCCACCACCCACTTAGTAGCCACTATCGATGACTTAACCGACATGCTCGACTTCGACTCCGTAGACATCGACGGTATGGACAACGATGCCGGAGACAAACAGGAACCACCGCCCACAGGGCACCAGACCACCACTTCATCACATGACGTATACATGGTGGATACACCTAGAGAAGGCAATGGCGAAGAGACAGCGGGGGATGCACCCTCCAAGCAACCCAAGCGCCGACGTCAGCGGCGCCGTTCTAAGTCCTGCCATAGCAAAAACAGCGATAACAGCGCAAGAGGGAATAATAGTCCACTCAACTCTGGAAGAAATGACAACTGCACCACCCCGGTGGCAGAAAACGATCAAGATGCAAACTGCAAACATAGTACGGATCCGACGTTCGAACACGATGACGCCAAGGATAAGCCTCATCAAACCCCGTCTAGGGAAGAAAGCAGTCCGGACGAAGATGCACACATCATCCCGGAAACACACTTGGAGCAAGAGAACCTCCACAGAAGGCTTATTGCCACAGCGAGGAGCCTGAAGAAATAGAAGCAAAGGCTCAAGGCAGCACAAGATACACTCAACAGCAAGTGGAACAAAGTAACAAAGTATGGTGGAAGTTAACATAAAAATAGCTATCCAAAGCGCAAGCTATTACCGGAATTCGACGATGAGGCCTTAGAGCCTATACAGCCGAAGAATGATACGGCCAACCGGCTGGATACACACCTTGTGAACGCGATAGAGCGGCTAACAAAGTCACGCATAAGTCAACACACGATCTACGTGAGAACTTGCGTCAAAAATCCGGCGCAACCAGATCCATCTATGGATCTAGGAAGCGTGCTCCGGTACAAAACCAAAACCGAATACTACAACCGTCCGAACACCATGGCACATCCCAATACAGGGGTGCCGCACACCCCCTATGTTTCACCGATGAAGTGCTGGATCATGAATTCCCAGAGGGATTCAAACCGGTGAACATAGAGACGTACGACAGGACCACAGATCCTGAAGTCTGGATAGAGGACTTCATCCTCCATATTCATATGGCTCGTGGAGACGATCTCCATGCCATTAAATACTTGCCCCTCAAGCTTAAGGGGGCAGCTTGGCACTGGCTGAAAAGCCTCCCCGAAAACTCAATTGGAAGTTGGGAGGAGCTCGAGGACGCTTTCTGGGCCAATTTTCAAGGGACTTATGTCCGACCTCCGGATGCAGATGATTTAAGTCATATAGTCCAACAGTCCGGAGAGTCCTCCCGAAAGCTTTGGAATAGGTTCTGTCACAGCCCTGGCTTAGCCTTTGCTTGACCTTGCTTGATCATCATGGCGTCATGTTTAATTCTTGAAAAGTTGAAATGGGGGCTGTTCAAACCCTAGCACAAGAACCAAATCAAATAGGTTCAACTTAAAAATATTTTCAGTGAATCCAAAATGCCCTCTGGAAATGTTCATGATTTTTGATAACGGTGAAAACCTCTGACAAAAATGATGAACATATTTATAGGCCATTCCTGGATTTTTGAATTAACCCATAATGTATTTGAATTGGACATTTAAATTTTATAAATATTTTAAATGTCCAAATACTCATGAGCTGAAATGGTTACTATTGGAAATATTCCAAACAGTGCCCACAAGCAAGCTCATGATTTTTGAAAATGCTCTGGCATTTTTTTTAAAGCCAAAACATTTGCAGAAAATAGAAAAAGAAAACAGAAAAGAGAGAGAGAGAGTTAGAGCTTACCTGTCGCCCTGGCCGGGCCCAGCTCGGCCCAGCCCACTGGCTACTGCCAGTCATCCCCCTCCTCTCGCCAGGAGGACGAGAGGCGCGTGCCCGGCGCCCGCAGCCACACGCCGGCCACCTCCTGCTTCTGCCGACACCCAGGACGCCGTCTACGAGTGGCACGCACTCTCCCTCGTCCCCCTCTCACTTTCCCCACTCTCCCCGTGCCTCTCTCCCTTCTCTGGCTCTCTCCCCATCCCCTCCCGAGAGGAGCTCGTCGCCACCGTCGCCGTCCACCGCGGCCATCGACCCTCTCTCGTCTCTTCGACGTGTCCCCGAGCACCGCCGACGTCTTCCTCTTCCTTACGGGCGAGCCACGACGCCTCGGACGCACTACAATGCCGCTAGCGCCGTCTTCTTCCACCTCGGTCCACCGAGATCGCCGGCGACCGTACGCCGCCCCTGATGCTTCCCTGAGCTCGCTGAGGCCACCGCTACACTCCCCGTGAGCCCCTTCTCCGTTCCCCTCTCTTCCCTTTGCCGTTTTCTCCCTCTAACCGCGGGCTCCGTTGAGTCCGAGAGCGCACCGCCGCCACACATGGCGCCGCCGTGGCCACAGCTGCCACCTTACCCTTTTGAGCCCGCCGTTGTGCTCACCGTGCTTACAGAAGCATGCCAAGCCCACTAGCCCCTCCTCCCGTGCACCCTAACGCCGGGCACGACCTGGCCGAACTCCGGCCGCCGCGCAAGTCGCCGCCGCCATCGACCTAGGCCACTAGGGCCGCTGCTGTTAGCACCATTGGATGCGGACGAGTCTTCTCGTCCCATAGGTAGTCTCCGCTGTCTTTTTGGTCGCCGGAGACACAAACCTGACCTCCTCCGCCGTTTCGGCCTCACTGGCGGCTCAACGCCGGCCAAACTCCGGCAGGGTTTGACCCCGTCCGGCCGGGTTAACTAATTAAGTTAGTATTAGTTAACTAATTAGGTTAGTTAGATTAGCCACTGACGTGTGGGCCCAGGCCCTAACTAACATAGGTTAGTAGCTAACCTAATGCTAATTAACTCTGTTAATTAGTAGTGACACTGACGTGTGGACCCCACATGTCAGGTTTGACCTGGACCAGCCCGTTGACCGCTGACGTCACGGCTACGTCATGCTGACGCGATAAAGGATTTTCTAGATTACTTATAATTCAGGAAAATTCCAGAAATTGTTAAAACTTCAAAAATTCATATAAATTCAACCGTAACTCCAAATGAAATAATTTATATATGAAAAATTATCAGAAAAATTCAAGGAATCTGTTTATGGCATTTTCATGCATGTTAGAACAATTTATGGTTGATGTTTAGGGCAAAACAAGTATTTGGCATATGAAAAACAACATGTGGAGTTTGAATTTGAACCTAAGGTTCAAACCAACTCCATTTAACTTGTGGCTAGTTGCATTAGCTCAAATCACAGCATATTGCCATGTCATAATCATGCATCATATTGTTGCATTGCATTTGATTGTGTTCCTTCTCAGTTGACAGTGTTTGTTCGCTCTCGGTAAACGGGTAGCGACGACGAGT
This sequence comes from Triticum urartu, assembly GCF_056163025.1. NCBI lineage: Eukaryota > Viridiplantae > Streptophyta > Magnoliopsida > Poales > Poaceae > Triticum > Triticum urartu. The sequence continues at coordinate 140,115,284 of NC_141877.1, read as the reverse complement.
TCGATGGCACCGATGAAGTGCAACACCCCCTTCAGAAGTGTCAGGCAAGCAAAACCCCCTTGTTCATTCCGATACAATCCCCCTCTCTTGCTCCTGCTCTCTTTTACTGCATTAGGACAACAGCGATTCATCTGTTACTTGCTGCGGTAGTTGAACCCCTTTCCTCTGCATGAGCTGTCATTGCCACAGTAAATAGATGAAACCCACTAGCATGAGTAGGAGTTGTTTGAGCCCTGATGTGCCTACTCATTCATGCTTGTTTGTCATGCCTGCTATTGCATAGAGTTGTGTCAGGTCTGATTCATCGGGAATGAATTGGAATGGTGATGAACATGTCCTACTGTGTGTGAGCTAAGTGTGTGAACACGATTTGGTAAAGGTAGCGGTGAGAGGCCATGTAGGAGTACATGGTGGGTTGTCTCATTGAAACCGTTCTTAGGAACTGAGTTCTGTGTCTGTGATCCATGAACAGCTACTACCACTCATTGGGATCCTTAATTGACCCTCTCGGCTTCTTAATCACCCTAGTACTCTGTCCAGGAGTTGCAACTAGTTTCTGGTGTTTGTAGGTTATGTGTTGGCGGCCGTGCATAGCGCTGACCCTAGGGGTGGGCTATGATGCGGTAGATACACCGTGGCACGGTGTACCGGGCGCCCGTTTGGTGTCTCGGGAACCCTGTTCACATCGTTCGGGGCCGTATGTGGAAACCTCGGCCGGACTCCCTGTGGATGGAACCTGGATAGGCGATAAACCTGGACTAGAGACTTTAGTGTTTAGGTAGGCCGTGGCCGACACCCTCGTTGGGCTTCCGCTTGAAGGTTGCCGAGTACATGTCGTGTAAATGACGGTAAGTGGTGGGAGCGTGTGTGAAGAAGTACACCCCTGCAGGGTTATCATTATCTATTCGAATAGCCGGATTCCTCGGATATGGAAAGTTGGACCCCTTGCATAGTTCATAGGCAAGTGAAAGTGGATACTCTAAAACTCGCAAGATAAGCGTGAGTGCTATGGATGGCCTTCTGGTAGGGAGACGGGAGCGGATCCATAGTGGTGTATTGATATGGTGAATATGTGGGCTCGTGTGCGCCACCTCAAAAGAGTTGCTTGCAGTCGTAGTTCAGGTTAGCCACTGAGTCAAAGCTGGCTTGCTGCAGTTAAACTCCACCACCCCCTTTATTGATACCGATGCATATGTAGATAGTTCTGATGTAAGTCTTGCTGGGTACATTTGTACTCACGTTTGCCTATTTTATGTTTTGCAGAGAGACATCAGTCTTGCTAGTAGTTCTGTGTGGACTTCGATGTTTAGCTTGATACCTCAGCTACGATCCTGTGTCCTCGGCAGGATCTGGTAGATAGTCAGGCTTCTCAGACTTTTTCATTTGGAGATGTCTGTACTCAGACATGTTAAGCTTCCGCATGTGTTTGACTTGTATGCTCTGAATGTTGGGTCATGAGACCCATGTTTGTAATATCTCGCTCCTCGAAGCCTAATGAATAAATACTTTGAGTCGTAGAGTTATGTTGTGATGCCATGTTGTATTTGCACATATCGAGCATATTGTGTGTATGATTGAAATGCTTGGTATGTGTGGGATCTGACAACCTAGTGGTTTATCCTTGGTAGCCTCTCTTATGGGGAAATGTAGTCTTGTGCTTCCATGAGCCATAGTAGTCCGCTACAGCCTGGTTCACCGGAGTCCTGCTAGCCCAGCACTACTACTCAGGACACTTGACTGGCCGACATGTGTTTCACTTCGTTCCTGTGTCTGTCCCTTTGGGGAAATGTCCGCGGTGACATCCGGAGTCCTGCCTAGCCTGCTACAGCCTGGGTTACCGGAGTCCTGTTAGCCCAGTGCTACAGCCCGGATTCACACGCTGTTGACCGACATGCTCGAAGTTGATTCATGTATGCCTGTCCCCATGGGTTAGTGCCGCTTTGGGTTCACAACTAGCCATGTCGGCCCGGGTTCTCTGTCATATGGATGCTAGCAACACTATCATATACGTGAGCCAAAAGGCGCAAACGGTCCCGGGCCATGGTAAGGCGACATCCGTGGGAATACCATGCGTGAGGCCGCAAAGTGATATGAGGTGTTACCAGCTAGATCGATGTGACTTGGAATCGAGGTCCTGACAGGTTCCTCACCAAGAACAACCAAATCGTCGACTGTCCGGACGCCGAAGCCTTAGCAGCTTTTAAACACAGCGTCCGAGACAAATGGCTCGCCAGACACCTCGGCTAAGAAAAACCGAGAACGATGCCAGCCCTAACAAGCCTCATGACCCGCTTTTCTGCGGGCGAGGACAACTGGTTGGCCCGTAGCAGCACCGGCGACCCAAGCACATCCGAAGTTAGGGATGGCAATGGTAAACCACGACGCAAGAAAAACAAGCGTCGAAATAAAGAAGGTAGCCCAGATAACACGGCAGTAAATGCCGGATTCAGGGGCTCCCGACCAGGTCAGCGGAAAAAGCCTTTCAAAGGCAGCAGAGAAGGACAATTTGGCCTAAACAAAATTCTTGACAAACTCTATCAGATTCACGGCACTCCAGACAAACCTGCAAATCATACCCATAGAGAATGTTGGTTCTTCAAGAAGGCCGGTAAGCTAAACACCGAACACAAAGGGGAAGAGACACCAAGCGAAGACGAGGATGAACCTCGCCAGCAAAGCGCCGGAGGATAGAAAAAGTTCCCACCATAGGTCAAAACAATAAACGTGATCCATGTGACAAAGAGGAGAAGCAATCATGCACTCCGATGCACACGAGGAATAGAGCCCGTCACCCCTAGGTTCAACCCCTGGTTGGCCTGCCCGATCACTTTTGATCGTAGGGATCATGATACAAATATCCGGCACGAAGGACTGACGGCCTTGGTATTAGACCCAATCATAAATGGGTACCATTTCACACGAGTCCTCATGGACGGCGACAGTGATCTAAATCTGATATATCAGGACACGGTCCGCAAAATGGGGATAGACCCGACACAAATAAGCCACAATAATACTACCTTCAAGGGAGTAATACCAGGCCAAGAGGCCCGCTGTACGGGCTCTCTACTACTAGAGGTGGTATTCGGTTCTCCCGATAACTTCTGAAGTGAAACGTTAACTTTTGACATCGCTCCATTCTGAAGTGATTATCAAGCACTACTCGGAAGGGCGGCTTTCGCTCGTTTTCATGCAATACCGCATTATGCTTTTCTCAAGCTCAAGATGCCCGGTCCATGTGGCATCATAATAGTTAGCGGAAATACTGAACGTTTTTACGTACGGAAGAGGACGCGGCGGCTCTAACAGCCGCGAACTAGACGGCCTCACCAACTAGAAAAAATGGCAGGTCGTCAAGACCACGGACACGGTTAGACGAGTCCGGCGTTCCATCACGTATACATGAGACGGGTTTGATGTTCAAACCCTAAGAAACGATATCAGGGGCTCCCGCGTGTAATCAGGGCCAGCCCGGTTCAACTTGACTTCTCCTGAATTTTGATAGTTCATTGATAATAACCAATTCTTCCTTTTTTGGCACGGCAACTTTCACCTAAGTTCTTTCCTTTTATAGATGACAATCGTGCTACACCCTTCCAGGACACGGCACAACGGAGACACAGGCGCAGACGTGCAGCAGGGACCCACCCAAAGGTTTCTTTTTAGATTAAGACCCTGCGTAAACCTTTTTTTACTGTCTCTTGTTGCTCATATCCTCCGGATACTCCACACAACTGAGAAGGATGCTGGCGTTATTGGCATGTGGCCATGCCAGGATTTTGCACGTACCTGGACACACGGGGTTTCTTATTAAGGGCATTGTTTAGCCCGATATATGTTATAAAGACCGAACACCTTAGGGAGTGTTCGGCGTCGCGAGTTTGGCCCTATATGCATCAGCTCTGAATAATGTCTTTTGTCAAATGTTGGGTTTGCTCGGCTCCCACGTTTTGGTACCTTACGTTCCGTTATATCGGCCAAGGTAGCACTGGGAGAACTACTGCGATTGTTCCCTGGTTCATCCGGATGAGCACCTCAGTAGAGAAAGCCGAAAACTAACTATCAGGATATAGCGAGAGAATGGTCAGCCACTCGATGGCTCATCGGAATCTTCGGGATTCCTCCGGATTAATGAAGGGCCGTTTCCCAGTCATGTACGTACGCGCCCCATATTCGGACGAGCGCGGAAGTACCAGGGGCTATATAGTAGCCCCACTGTCAAAATCCTATGGCTAAGTGAAAGTGTTAAAGCAATATAGTCCGATTGCCTCGTTCGCTGCGCTATCACCTCCTTAACAGACCAAGACATTGGATCAAGTGTGGATATGCATTTTTTGCGAACACCCCCGCATTATATGCGTGGGGGCGGAAGCCGACGACTGCAAACTTTCAGGATATATACATATATACATAAACGGCCGCACATGAGGCATCATAGTACTTTTGGGCAAAAGTATAAATACAACCTTGATAATTCAATAAAACATTGTTTTTACAATGGGAATACATGTCACTAGAACATAATATTCTTCAAGCACTGAGCCTCTATGGAACGAGCGCCTTCAAGAACTTCTTCAAAGTAGTGCTCGGCAGCCACTCGGCCTACGGCCGAACCCTGTGTCGCAACAGTGGTGGCCTCCATCTCCGCCCAGTATGTCTTGACACGGGCAAAGGCCATCCGCGCACCCTCTATGCATGTCGATCCCTTTACAACATCGATGCGTGGCACAGCACCAAGGAATTGTTGCACTAAACTAAAGTAGCTATTCGGCCTTGGCCCTCCCGGCCACAGCTGATCCACAACGGACCTCATGGCAAGTCCGGACAACCTATGGAGCTCGGCCCACTCGGCCAATCGCTCATTCAACAGCAGCGGACGGACTGGAGCGTGAAACTGTGACCAGAACAGCTTTTCCACTTAGGGACCTTTCTGATCCTTGAAGTACTCGGCCACATCAGCAGCACTTGCAGCCAAATCCATGTAGGCGTCGGCAGAACTCCATAGCCGGTCCAGAGGAGCATACTTAGGATCTCCGAACTTAGTCCACAACAAGAAGGGCTTCCCAGACACGATATCTGCAGCTCGATTCAGCTCCTCCTTCGTCGCTCTAATTTTGGAGCGGGCTTCCTTGGCAGCCACCAGGGCCTTCTCCAGGTCCATCGCCTTCGCCTGGTTTTCTTCTTCAAGAAGCTAGTAACGGTCAGCGACATCTTTTAACTCTATAGCCATCTTGGCTATTTTTTCCTTGCTCTCACAATGTGCGGCCTGTTCGGCCCTTAACTCTTAGGCCGCCTTTAGAGCGGCCGCATTGCTGCTCCTTGCTTGCTCCTTGGCTCGGGAAAGCTCTGCCCGAAGGGTCTCCACGGTGGCAGCTCCATCTGCAGTCACAACATATTAAAGATACTGGCATCATGCTACTCTTATTATGTGACAATCACCAGAGAAATCACTCACCCTGTGCCTCGTCAAGCCGCTTGTTGACAAGCACGATGTCGACATCTGCCGCATCAAGTTGCCGCTTTAGCTCGGCAAACCCATCAGTCCGACAAACCTTTCAATCACCGTACCCATCAGCGTACGGTGCGCTTCCGAGACGGCCGCTTGCCCTAGAAGATCCTTCAACGCGTCCGACCGCACACTGTACGGACCCTTGCCGTCGCTCCCCTTAGGAGCCGGATACTGGGTATCCCGGGTACCCAAAGGGTTATCCTCCGGCCTTGGTGGATCCGGAGATACCCTTCGCGACGACACTTCAAGGTCGCCCGCTTCATGAGGCGGGGTGTCGGGGGGAGGCGTTTCGCTCTCCATCATCTCCGGAAGAAGATCCCCCGAAGACGAACTCTGTTGAGACGGGCTACGATCCGGACTACAATTTATAAGCACTGGTTATTGTCTTTGGAAGTAAGGTAGGATATTTCCACTATTAAAGTACTTTTCGACTACTTATAGCTTGGTAGAGGGCTGATCCCCACGCGGACATTGTGCGACAAGAATACCCTCCGAGGCAGGACCCTCTGACGAAGATTTCTTCTCCCGTTTGGAAATCTTAGTTTCTGGATCTTCAGAGGTAGTCCTCTTCCTTCCCTGGGGAGCAAGAATGTCAGATTCTTCCCTTTGGTTGTCCTCCCTCACGGAGGCGCTCACCCCCCGGTTGGAATAAGTAGTGAGTGAGGCCCGCTTTCGCCCTCTCTCTTCCCCCCATCATCTTCCTTTGAGGGCACTGGATAAGGCGCCGGCTCGAGCATCTTGTCCAGTACCGGATTGTCCAAGATCTCAGGAAGGGGGCCGAACACCTGATCATCATCGCCTTTGCTATCCAGTCCTAGTCAAAGAACGGCTCTTTAGAATAATGCCATGATAAATAAAAGGACAACAGGTTCGGCATGGGATTACTTACTTGGGCAGCGGGGCGGTTGCAGCTCAGGCCCACGTCCTCGGTGGTGTCCGGACACTCTATTTGGGGTCCGAAGAATGATTTGTACATCTCTTCGTGCGTCATGCCAAGGAAATGCTGAATAACTCGCGGTCCTTTCGGGTTGAATTCCCACATGCGGAGGGGCCGTCGTTTGCAAGGTTGGACTCGACGAACCAGCATAACTTGCATTACCATAACCAGACTGAAATCTCCCTCGAAGAGATCTCGGATACGGCTCTGCAGTATTGGCACGTCCTTGGCTGCACCCCAGCTCAGCCCCCTGCTGATCCATGACATCAGTTGTGGTGGGGGGCCTGAGCGAAAGGCGGGGGCAGCTACCCACTTGGCACTTCGGGGAGCTGTGATGTAAAACCACTCCCGCTACCACAATCCGGACACCTCTGGGAAGGAACCCTCTGGCCATGGAGCGTCAGCGATTTTGCTTATTAAAGAACCTCCGCACGCTGCGTGCTGCCCCTCGATCATATTCGGCTTCACATCGAAGGTCTTGAGCCACATGCCGAAGTGAGGGGTAATGCAGAGGAAGGCCTCACATACGACAATAAATGACGAGATGTGAAGAAGGGAATCCGGGGCCAGATCGTGAAAATCCAGCCCATAATAGAACATAAGACCCCTAACAAAGGGATCCAGAGCGAGGCCTGGTCCTCGGAGGAAGTGGGAGACGAACACAACACTCTCGTTGGGTTCGGGAGTAGGGACGACCTGCCCTCAGGCGGGCAGCCTATGCGAAATTTCGGCGGTCAGATATCTGGCCTCCCTCATCTTCTTGATGTCCTCCTCTGTGACGGAGGAAAGCATCCATCGACCTTGAAGGTTGGATCCGGACATGGTTGAAGGTCCGAAGCACCTGACTCGAGCTTTGGGTGTTAGAACTCGAGGCGGGGGAAGGATTCGATTGAGCGCGGGAGGGAAAAAATAAAAAGCCTTGTCCCCTTTATAAAGAGGGTGAATATCGAGCATCCTCCTCGTGGCCGTTTGGGACTTGCCTAAGATCTAGGAGTCATACCAACAGGAACGGTTGGTTACCCACGTTTGTATTAATGAGAATCCCGTGATAAGGGGGACACAATCTCTGCTTTGACAAGACGTGTCAAGAAAACCGCCTCGCATTATGCGCGGAGCTGGTTGTGAAAAACAGTTCGAATAATGACCGGGCCATGGCATGATGTCATGCTGTCAAAACATGTCAGCAGATTAGATTTGTGGAAATATTATTCTCTCTATGATGGTATGTGGAACTTATTTTGTAGGGTCGGACACTGTCCTTGTATTCAAACTCTTCCATGGTGTATTCGGAGGAGGAACTCGCCTTGTAATGCCGAAGACAATACTGCGCGCCGGACTTGTCGTCATTGAAGCCTGGTTCAGGGGCTACTGAGGGAGTCCTGGATTAGGGGGTCTCCGGACAGCTGGACTATATCCTTTAGCCGGACTATTGGACTATGAAGATACAAGATTGAAGACTTCGTCCTGTGTCCGGATGGGGCTCTACTTGGCGTGGAAGGCAAGCTAGGCAATACGGATATGTATATCTCCTCCTTTGTAACAGACCTTGTGTAACCCTAGCCCCCTCCGGTGTCTATATAAACTGGAGGGTTTTAGTCCGTAGGACAACATACAATCATACCATAGCCTAGCATCTAGGGTTTAGCCTCTCCGATCTCGTGGTAGATCAACTCTTGTAATACTCATATCATCAAGAACAATCAAGCAGGACATAGGGTATTACCTCCATCAAGAGGGCCCGAACCTGGGTAAACATCGTGTCCCCTGCCTCCTGTTACCATCCGCATTAGACGCACAGTTCGGGACCCCCTACCCGAGATCCGCCGGTTTTGACACCGACAATTAGTAAAGTACACATCAATAACATGTATACCAAATATACCTTTGTTCACTTTGCCGTCCTTCTTATCCGCCAAGTACCTAAGGCAGTTCCACTTCGAGTGACCATTTCCTTTGCAGTAGAAGCACTCAGTTTCAGGCTTGGCTCTAGCTTTGGGCTTCTTCATGGGAGTGGCAACTTGCTTGCCATTCTTTTTGAAGTTTCGTTTCTTTCCCTTGCCCTTTTACTTGAAACTAGTGGTCTTGTCAACCATCAACACTTGATGCTTTTCTTGATTTCTACCTTCACTGATTTCAGCATCGCGAAGTGCTCGGGAATCATTTTCGTCATCCCTTACATATTATAGTTCATCACGAAGTTCTAGTAACATGGCCATAGTGACTAGAGAACTCTGTCAATCACTCTCTTATCTGGAAGATTAACTCCCACTTGATTCAAGCGATTGTAGTACTCAGACATTCTGAGCACATGCACACTGGTTGAGCTATTCTCCTCCATCTTATAGGCAAAGTACTTGTCAGAGGTATCATACCTCTCGACTCGGGCATGAGTCTGAAATACCAATTTCAGCTCTTGGAACATCTTATATGCTCAGTGGCGTTCAAAATGTTTTTTGAATTCTCGGTTCTAAGCCGTAAAGCATGGCGCACTAAACTATCAAGTTGTCATCATACCGAGCTTGCCAAAAGTTCATAACGTCTGCATCTGCTCCTGCGATAGGTCCATCAACTAGCGGTGCATCAAGGACATGATTCTTTTGTGTAGCAATGAGGATAATCCTGAGATCACGGAGCTAGTCCGCATCATTGCTACTAACATCTTTCAACATAGTATTCTCTAGGAACATATCATAAATAAAACGGGGAAGCTATACGCGAGCAATTGATCTACAACATAGATATGCAAATACTATGAGGACTATGTTCATGATAGATTTAAGTTCAATTAATCATATTACTTAAGAACTCCCACTTAGATAGACATCCCTCTAATCATGTAAGTGATCACGTGATCCATATCAACTAAACCATGTCCGATCATCACGTGAGATGGAGTAGTTTTCAATGGTGAACATCACCATGTTCATCATATCTACTATGTGATTCACACTGAACCTTTCGGTCTAAGTGTTCCGAGGCCATATCTGCATATGCCAGGCTCATCAAGTTTAACCCAACTATTCTGCTTGTGCAAAACTGGTTTGCACCCGTTGTATGTGAACATAGAGCTTATCACACCCGATCATCATGTGGTGTCTCGACACGACGAACTGTAGCAACGGTGCATACTCAGGGAGAACACTTATACCTTGAAATTTAGTGAGAGATCATCTTATAATGCTACCACCGTACTAAGCAAAATAAGATGCATAAAGGATAAACATCACATGCAATCAAATAAGTGATATGATATGGCCATCATCATCTTGTGTCTTTGATCTCCATCTCCAAAGCACCGTCATGATCACCATCGTCACCGGCTTGACACCTTGATCTCCATCATAGCATCGTTGTCGTCTCGCCAACTATTGCTTCTACGACTATCATCGTTGCTGCTTAGTGATAAAGTAAAGCAATTACATGGCGATTGCATTTCATACAATAAAGCGACAACCATATGGCTCCTGCCAGTTGCCATAACTATGTTACAAAACATGATCATCTCATACAAGAATTTATATAACCACATCTTCACCATATCATATCACAACATGCCCTGCAAAAACAAGTTAGATGTCCTCTACTTTGTTGTTGCAAGTTTTACGTGGCTGCTACGGGCTTAGCAAGAACCGTTCTTACCTACGCATCAAAAACCACAATGCGGTATAGTGATTGCTTTTTGATCTTCAGAAAGAACCCTGTTCATTGAATTCAATTCAACTAAAGTTGGAGAAACTGACACCCGCCAGCCACCTGTGTGCAAAGCACGTCGGTAGAACCAGTCTCATGAACACGGTCATGTAATGTCGGTCCAGGCCGCTTCATCCAACAATACCGCCAAATCAAGAAACATCTAGTGACGGCAAGCAATATGTATATACCCATGCCCACAACTCCTTTGTGTTCTACTCATGCATATAACATCTACGCATAGACCTAGCTCTGATACCACTTTTGGGGATCGCAGTATTTCAAAAATTTCCTATGATCATGCAAGATCAATCTAGGAGATGCATAGCAATGAGAGGGGACAGTATGTCAGCGTACCCTCGTAGACCGACAACGGAAGCGTTAAGAAATGCGGTTGATGTAGTCGAACGTCTTCGCGATCCAACCGATCAAGTACCGAACGCACGACACCTCTGCAATGTGCACACGTTCAGCTCAATGACTTCCCTCGTACTCTTGATCCAGTTGAGGCCGAGGGAGAGTTTCGTCAGCATGACGGCGTGTTGACGGTGATGCTGAAGTTACCGGCACAGAGCTTCGCCTAAGCACTACGACGATATGACCGAGGTGTGTATCCATGGAGGGGGCACCGCACACGACTAAAACAATTGTCAACTTGTGTGTCTATGGGGTGCCCCCTCCCCCGTATATAACATAGGGGAGGAGGGGGCCGGCCGGCCCTTCATGGTGCACCCCAAGGGGGATTCCTACTCCTACTAGGAGTAGGTTTCCCCCCTTTCCTAGTCCTAACAGGTGGGGGAAGGAAGGGGAAGAGGAGAGAAAGGAAAGGGGGGCCGACCCCCTCCCAATTTGGATTGGGCTTGGGGGGGCCACCTCTTGGCCGCCTCCTCTCTCTCCAACTAAAGCCCATGTAGGCCCATTTAGCCCCCAGGGGGTTTCGGTAACCCCCCGGTACTCCGCTATATGCCCGAACTCATCCGAAACCTTTCCAGTGTCCAAACATAACCTTCCACTATACCAATCTTCATGTCTCGACCATTTCGAGACTCCTCGTCATGTCCGTGATCACATCCGGGACTCGAAACTACCTTCGGTACATCAAAACACATAAACTCATAATACCGATCGTCATCGAACATTAAGCGTGCGGACCCTACGGGTTCGAGAACTATGTAGGCATGACCGAGACTCATCTCCCGTCAATAACCAATAGCAGAACCTGGATGCTCATATTGGTTCCTACATATTCTACGAAGATCTTTGTCAGTCAAACCGCATAACAATATACGTTGTTCCCTTTGTCATCAGTATGTTACTTGTCCGAGATTCGATCATCGGTATCATCATACCTAGTTCAATCTCATTACCGGCAAGTCTATTTAATCGTTCCGTAATGTGACATCCTATAACTAACTCATTAGTCACATTGCTTGCAAGGCTTATAGTGATGTGCATTACCGAGAGGGCCCAGAGATACCTCTCCGACAATCGGAGTGACAAATCCTTATCTCGATCTGTGCCAACTCAACAAACACCATCGGAGACACCTGTAGAGCATCTTTATAATCACCCAGTTATGTTGTGACGTTTTATATCACACTAAGTGTTCCTTCGGTATTCAGGAGTTGCATAATCTCACAGTCATAGGAACATGTATAAGTTATGGAGAAAGCAATAGCAATAAAATAAACGATCATAGTGCTAAGCTAATGGATGGGTCAAGTCAATCATATCATTGTCTAATGATTTGATCCCGTTAATCAAATGACAACTCATGTCTATGGCTAGGAAACTTAATAATCTTTGATTAACAAGCTAGTCAAGTAGAGGCATACTAGTGACACTCTGTTTGTCTATGTATTCACACATGTACTAAGTTTCCGGTTAATACAATTCTAGCATGAATAATAAACATTTATCATGATATAAGGAAATATAAATAACAAATTTATTATTGCCTCTAGGGCATATTTCCTTCAGAGCGAGAGGTGCAGTGTGCCGCACAACAAGAGCAGATCCATCGGCGCTTGCCTGCAGTCGACAGGGCTTCGCAGTTGGGTACACGTCCCATTAGTATCCCCATTCCTCGCCAGGAGTGGACAAAGGCCGTCTGCGTCACACTTACACCAGAGGCCGGCTGCGTCATACTTGCACCAGACGGCCATCGCGCTGTTTGCATGGGTCATGCTGTTCACCTTGTGCACGGCCCGCTCGATGCCAACGCGCTGGTCGCTAGGCTCGACCACCTCCTTGGCCCACATGTCTACCTAGGCGCAATAGTGGAACATGGCCGTCGCATTGTCGAGCTGGCGATCTCCGATGAAATTGCCAACTTGGAGCTCCAGATTGCGCTCCAGATCTACCACGAGCGTGTCAACCGCTTGGACGAATGTCTGCACGAGTTCAGGCAGAGCCAAGAGATACCCTAGGCAAGGGCTGCTGGTCATGGACGTGTTTATTTTCTTGAATCATTTCAACGTGGAGCGCTATGTACTCACAACTATCATAATATTGCTCTGTTTATTGCTTTGTTTGAATGTGTGTAGTCTGTTTTTCGTTCTTATATGTTATGTTTCAATGTGTGTATATATGCTTTCCATTCTGTATATGTGGATGATAACAACTAGATACAAATTAGTATACAAAAACAGATAGAAAAATGGAATTCATAATATATATTTATTGTTCATTAGTTCATCACATAATATATATAATATCAACACTTATATGTGATGGTACTTAACTACCATGCACAGTGCATAAAATTGAAAACAAACAATACTAAAACCAATAATCCCTCCCGGGGGCAGTATTCTGGCAGCCCCTTGCCAGCAGCTCCCTGGTGCGCGGCGTCTTCCCAACGCGGAGGCAGTACTCCGCATCCTCTGCCTCGCAGTGCTTGATGTACTGATCTAACTCTTGCTAGTGGACGAGCACAAACAATCTTGCCATTTCGTCGGGCGCCCACCGGAGCTCCCGTCGGTGGCACACTGGAGCTTACCGGCCCACCTTGACGCAGCTATGAGGTGCCTAGTGCCTTTGACCTTCCTCGTGAAGTACCCGTCTTCGTACACCTCTACACGATGATGCGCCCTCCCCCAAAGCTCCACCGCCTCCTTTTTCCAGGTGGCCTCAGGGGCTTCACAGGCCGCCTGGGACCTGGCTTCCTCCTCCGCCATCTCCTTCTTGAACGCCACTTGCCTGGTGAAAGGATCGGTATAGTTGACTAAGGGGGGGGTGAATAGGCAACTAACAATTTTTCGTTTTTCTTTACCAATTTAAACTTTGCATCAAAGTAGGTTGTATAGATATGCAACTAGGTGAGCAACCTATATGATGTAGCAACAACAAGCACACAAGCAAGCAAGGGATGCAACACAACATATGCTTGCACAAGTGAATGTACGAGATAACCAAGAGTGGAGCCGGTGGAGAGGAGGATGTGTTATGGAAGTTCCTTCCCTTTGAGAGGAAGTACGTCTCTGTTGGAGCGGTGTGGAGGCACAATGCTCCCCAAGAAGCCACTAGGGCCACCGTATTCTCCTCACGCCCTCACGCAATGCGAGATGCCATGATTCCACTATTGGTGCCCCTGGAGGCGGCGACCGAACCTTTAAAAACAAGGTTGGGGCAATCTCCACAACTTAATTGGAGGCTCCCAACGACACCACAAAGCTTCACCACAATGGAATATGGCTCCACAGTGACCTTAATCGTCTAGGGTGCTCAAACACCCAAGAGTAACAAGATCCGCAAGGGATTAGTGGGGGAATCAAATTTCTCCTGGTGGAAGATCGGGGCCTTCTCAACCAATCCCTAGAAAATCAGCAAGTTTGATTGGCTAGGGAGAGAGATCGGTTGAAAATGGAGCTTTGAGCATTAATGGGGCTTGGGAAGGGAAGAGATGGTCAACTTGGGGAAGAAGACCCCCCTTATATAGTGAGAGGACAAATCCAACCGTTACCCACTTACTCAGCCCGCGACATGCAGTACTACCGCATCTCCAAGCGGTACTACTGCACTGGCTTGCGGTACTACCGCAGGGAGGTGCGCTACTACCGCTCGCGCGGCAGGAGCCAGGTGAGGCTCTGTTGCATAAGGCAACGAGCGGTACTACCGCGCGCCCTTGCGGTACTACGGCAAGGCAGAGCACATCCTAGGCTGGGAAGGCACGGACTAATAAAATTACATCTGTGGCTACTTCCCCTGAGTTTTGGTAAGTGCAAAAATCCGGCATGGTACTACAGCTCATAGGGAGCGGTACTACCACATAGGGCGCAGAAGTAAAAAATTACTTCCGTCCCTACATCCGTACATGTCATGGTACTGGGCCAGAGGCCACAGTACTACCGCATGCTAGGAGTGGTACTACCGCACATGCGGTACTACCGCTAGCACATGGCGGTACTACCATGGCCAGCTGCGATATTACTGCTCCCTTGAGCAGTACTACCGCACGCCGCAGACCAGTAGCACTACGATGCCTTCATCTTCGCGGCTACAAGGGGAACAACCGGTGCTCCAAAGAGGCAAGGAAAGGAGGTGCAAAGGAATAGATGTGCACGTGATGATTCCACCCTATCCTTTCAAAAGAGGACCCCATCTTAATAGTACGGCTTTCCTACGACTCAAATCCACCAAAAAGAAACATAGAGAAACACTGTCTTCGATAGGCTCCGAGGGGCACCAAATCGTCTTGTGCCTAGACATGAGATATATGAAATGGTCAATGCACATGATTAGTCCGCAAATGTATTGTAATCAATCACCAAAACCACTTAGGGATAAATATGCCCTTGCAATCTCCCCCTTTTGGTGGATTGATGACAATACGAGATTCGCACATAGGGATATAAAATGAAACAAAGGCAAACCCGACATCTATAAAATATAGACGGGCTCCCTCTAGATGTGTGCTCTCTAGAGAAATGCTTTGGACTGCACGACACACATACTAGGATCAACACTCCCCCTATATTTTATAAACAAGGCAATCCTTGCAACAATATGAATGACAATGAGCATGGCAAGGTATAGAATTGAGCATGAAATGAAAAAGGGCACAAAGCATAATAGGCTCACAAGCTACTAAATGTACTAGACAATACGATAAGATAGTAAGATAAGCTGAGGACATATGTCTTACACCATATGAAAGTCTCACACGAACACACAAACCAACGATCCAAAGCAAACGAGGTTCAACAGAACGAAGGCAAAGCGACAAAGTGAAACAAGACACGACACAAGACTAGACACAAGACTTCGCAAATCCTACACTATCTCCCCCTTGGCATCGAGACACCAAAAAGGCAGAGAGGGCACCTATGACACGGGTGGTAGCTCAGCTGCAGTGAGCACTCATCATGCTCCTCGTTTGTCACGGCAGCGGGAATGGTCTCCTCCTCTGACTCAGTCCACTGGTAGCCCAGCTTCGCCATCCAGATAGCCTCAGGAGTGATGACCCTCTCGGACCCGCTCGACACGTGCTCACCGAACATCCTCAAGATCCTCTTGTCGCACCGACAACTCTCCTTTTGAGCAACATGGGACTTGTACTGTCCCTTGGCCTGCATGCAGAACAGAGCCGTCATCTCGTTCTTCAGCTTCTTAGCCCAAGTGGGCTCAGACGATGGAGGAGAGTATCCATCAGAACTATCCTCATCCGCCTCCTCCTCCTTGAGCTCATCCTCATCCACCTCCATCCTAGCAGCCTCTGCCTCAGCCCAGGTAGTGGTGTTAGTCCACTTGTTCTTGATGCGCAGCTTGATGGGCTCATGACGAATCCAGTTGGGGGCAACTAACTCTTCATTGGGATAGAGCTGCTCCCAAGTCCTTGAGATCAAGAGATGCAAGTAAGGTCCATAGATGGGTACCTTACGGTTGAACACGACAAACTGCAGCTCACACCACACACTACTAGGGAAAACCTTATACACAGAACTTTAGCAGTAGCACATGTTAAAAAAGCACGCTAGTGCTAAGTAGCAGTAGCGCGCTATCGTAAACCGTGCTATAGATACAATTGTAGCAGCAGCGCGCCTGAAGACAAAAGCGTTACTACTAAAATTCCCACTGCTAAGCCGATAGGCTACACATCCAAACTCCTCCGCTATCGCCGCCGCCGTCGCCCGTCGGCCGCCGCTCGCTCTCCCGTCGCTCTCCGCACACCCTCGACGCCGCCCCCGACCACAGATTTGACGCCGCCCCCGACCCCGACCTTGATGCCACCCCCGACCTCGACGCCGCCCCCGACCCCGACCTCGATGCCGCCCTCCACCGCGCGCCCGAGCCCCGACCTCGACGCCGCCCTCCACCGCGCGCCCGAGCCCCAACCCCGATGAGGGAGTCCTGGATTAGAGGGTGTCCGGATGGCCGGACTATACCTTCAGCCGGACTCCTGGACTATGAAGATACAAGATTGAAGACTTCGTCCCGTGTCCGGAAGGGACTTTCCTTGGCGTGGAAGGCAAGCTTGGCGATACGGATATATAGATCTCCTACCATTGTAACCGACTTTGTGTAACCCTAACCCTCTCTGGTGTCTATATAAACCGGAGGGTTTTAGTCCGTAGGACAACATACAGAACAACAATCATACCATAGGCTAGCTTCTAGGGTTTAGCCTCTTCGATCTCGTGGTAGATCTACTCTTGTACTACCCATATCATCAATATTAATCAAGCAGGACGTAGGGTTTTACCTCCATCAAGAGGGCCCGAACCTGGGTAAAACTTCGTGTCCCTTGCCTCCTGTTACCATCCGGCCTAGACGCACAGTTCGGGACCCCCTACTCGAGATCCGCCGGTTTTGACACCGACATTGGTGCTTTCATTGAGAGTTCCTCTGTGTCATCGCCGTCAGGCTTGATGGCTCCTACGATCATCAATAGCGATGCAGTCCAGGGTGATACCTTCCTCCCCGGATAGATCTTCGTCTTCGGCGGCTTCGCACTGCGGGCCAATTCACTTGGCCATCTGGAGCAGATCGAAAGCTATGCCCCTGGCCGTCAGGTCAGATTTGGAAGTTTAAACTACACGGATGACATCCGCGGGGACTTGATCTTCGACGGATTCGAGCCGCTGCTGAGCGTGTTGCACTGTCACGTCGAGCATGATCTAGCTCTGCCGCCGAACAGTGCCCTGGAGGCCGCACCCGCATCGGCTTCGACCCTTAATTCGGAACCAACTTCGCCGATCAAGGATGGGTGGTTGGACGCCGCCTCGGGGGCTGCGATCCTAACGGCGATCGGGCCGAACACCAGCCCCGCACTCCGCGAGACTGGTGACTCCAAGGAGCCGGACTCCTCTCCAGACTCCGAACCCTCCACGCCCCTGCCGATCGAATCCAATTGGGCGCCGATCATGGAGTTCACTGCTGCGGACATCTTTCAGCACTCGCCTTTCGGCGATATTCTGAAGACACTAAAGTCTCTCTCTTTATCAGGAGAGCCCTGGCCGGACTACGGTCGACAAGGTTGGGATACAGACGATGAAGAAATTCAAAGCCCACCCACCACCCACTTTGTAGCCACTGTCGATGATTTAACCGACATGCTCGACTTCGACTCCGAAGACATCGACGGTATGGACGCTGATGAAGGAGACGATGAAGAACCAGCGCCTATTGGACCCTAGAAAGCCACCTCGTCATATGACGTATACATGGTGGACGCACCAAAAGATGACGACGAGGAACGGAAGGACGCACCGAAGGCTTGTTCCCTCGAGAAGCAGTCAAAGCGGCGACGCAAGCGCCGCCCCAAATCCCGCCTCGACAGAAATAACGATCACACAGACCCAGCGCTGGAGCAGGGCGAACCGCTGCCGGACAACGGCAATCCGGATAATCAAACCGAACAAACAAATTCTATCAAGGATAATGGTCTGGATGACATAACGCCGGACAAGCACCCGGAGCAGCAGAATGCCCGTAAAAGGCTTGTTGCCACTGTGAGGAGTCTTAAAAAGCAGAAGCAAAGGCTCAAGGCTGCGCAAGACACACTCCAAATCAGATGGAGTAAAATACTCAACACAGCAGCGAGGTACGGCGACAATCGCCCCTCCAAGAGCTACCCAAAGCGGAAGCTGCTACCTGAATTCGATGAGGAGGCCTCAGACCCCCCCACAACCAAATATCAAAGCAGCCACCTGGCCGGATAGACGACCCCTCTACCAACACAGAGCGGCATACAACGCCACTCACAATACAACACGCGGCCCATGCGAG
Source organism: Triticum urartu (assembly GCF_056163025.1). Taxonomy (NCBI): domain Eukaryota; kingdom Viridiplantae; phylum Streptophyta; class Magnoliopsida; order Poales; family Poaceae; genus Triticum; species Triticum urartu. The sequence continues at coordinate 140,096,919 of NC_141877.1, read as the reverse complement.
GGCTCGCACCCAAAGGATGGCGCAACAAGATCCATCTATGGACCACACAAGCACGCCCCAGCATACAATGCAACACAACAAACATCCGAACAACGCGGTACACCCAGCTACAGGGGTGCCGCACACCCTCTATGTTTCACCGATGAGGTGCTGGACCATGAATTTCCAGAGGGATTCAAACCCGTAAACATAGAGACATACGACAGAACAAGAGACCCTGGGGTCTGGATTGAGGACTACATCCTTCATATCCATATGGCTCGAGGAGATGATCTCCACGTCATCAAGTACTTACCCCTCAAGCTTAAAGGGCCAGCTCGTCACTGGCTTAAAGGCCTCCCCGAAAGCTCCATCGGAAGTTGGGAAGAGCTCGAAGACGCCTTTCGGGCAAATTTTTAAGGGACTTATGCCCGACCTCCGGATGCGGACGATTTGAGTCATATAACTCAACAGCCCGGAGAGTTAGCCCGAAAGCTTTGGAACAGGTTTCTTACTAAAAAGAACCTGATTGTCGACTGTCTGGACGCCGAAGCCTTGGCAGCTTTTAAGCATAGCGTCCGTGACGAATGGCTCGCCAGGCACCTCAGCCAAAACAAGCCGAGAACGATGGCCGCATTAACAAGCCTCATGACCCGCTTTTGCGCGAGTGAGGACAGCTGGCTAGCCAGATGCAGCACCAGCGACCCCAGTACATCTGAAGTTAGAGATGGAAACGGGAAATCACGGCACAAAAGCAATAACAAACGCCGGAATAAAGAAGACAGCACGAAGGGCATGGCAGTAAATGCTGGATTCAAAAGCTCTCGGCCAGGTCAAAAGCCGCCCTCTAAAGGCACCAGGGATGAACTGTCCAGCCTCAACAAAATTCTGGACCAAGTATCCATAGTACCCCTGGTAAACCTGCTAATCATACCCACAGAGAATGTTGGGTCTTCAAGCAGTCCGGCAAGCTCAACGCCGTACACAAGGGGGAGGATACACCAAGTGAAGACGAGGACGAGCCTCCCAAGCAAGACACTGGGGAACAAAAGAAATTTCCACCAGAAGTCAAAACAGTAAACGTGTTACACGTGATCAAGGGAAAAAACAACGCGGCACTCCCAGGAAAATATACCCAAGTGCCTGTCATCGCGAAGTCCTGCCACTGGTCGTTCCAACCGATCAATTTCGACCATCGCGATTACTCATCAAGTATCCGACGCGCAGGATGGGCTGCCCTGGTATTAGACCCAGTAATTGGCGGATATCACTTCACACGAGTCTTGATGGACGGTGGCAGCAATCTAAACCTATTATATCAGGATACAATCCGCGGGATGGGGTTAGACCCAACAAAAATTCGTCGTAGCAATACTACCTTTAAAGGAGTAACGCCAGGCCCAGGGGCTCATTGTACGGGCTCCCTCCTACTACAAGTTATATTCGGCTCCCCCGATAACTTCCGTCGCGAGCATTTAACCTTCCACATCGCTCCGTTCCAAAGTGGCTATCAAGCACTGCTCGAACGCGAAGCTTTCACTCGCTTTAATGAAATACCACACTATGCCTCCCTCACACTCAAGATGCCCGGTCCACGTGGCATCATTTCAGTGAACGGAAATATCAAGCGATCTCTGCGCGCCGAAGAGAGTGCGGCTGCCTTGGCAGCCGCACACTAAAGGCGCCCGGACCAGTGAAAGCATCCAATAGGTCGTCAAGACCTCAGACACAACTAATCAAGTCCGGCGCCGCTATTTATACCGAATAATCACACCCCTATTTGTCAATACAAGGGGCTCAACGCGCGCAGACAAGTGGCAATTTCTTCCCATCTTGAATTATACATGGTTTCTTTAAAAACTATCTTTTTGCACGACAGCTTTTTCACCTAAATTCCTCTCTTTTACAGACAATCATCGTGCTACACCCATCCAGGATACGGCACAACGGAGACACAGGCGCAGACGTGTAGCAAGGACCCGCTCCAAGGATTCTTTTTAGATTAAGACCCTACGTAAACCTTTTTACTGTCTCTTGTTGATACATATCCACCGTTGAGAAGGATGCTGACGTCTTGGCATGTGGCCACGCCAGAACAATGCACGTACCTGGACACAAGGGGCTTCTTACAAAGGCCATTATTTAGGCCCGGTTTATACCACGAAGACCGAATACCTTAGGGAGTGTTCGGCGTCGCGAGTTTGGCCCTATATGCATCAGCTCCGAATCATTGTCTTTGGTCAAATGTTGGGTTTGCCCGGCTCCTGTGTTTTGGTGCCTTACGTTCCGCTTTACCGGCTAAGGTAGCACCAGGAGAATTACTGCGATTGTGCCCTGGTTCATCCGGATGAGCACCTCAGTAGAGAAAGCCGAAAACTGACTGTCATGATATAGCGTGAGACTGGTCAACCACTCAATGACCTGTTGGAATGTTAGAATTCCTCCGCCTTAACGAAGGGCCATTTTCCGGCCAGGCATGTTCGCACCCCGGGATCGGGAGAGTGCGGAACCACCAGGGGCTATCTAGTAGCCCAGTGTCATACTCCTATGGCTAAGTGAAAGTGCTAAAGCATTATAGTCCGGTTGCCTCGCTCGCTCCACTATCACCTCCTTAATAGGACCAAGACGTTGGATTAAGTGTGAACACGTGTTTTTTGCGAGCACCTCCGCATTATATGCGTGGGGGTTGAAGCCGACTGCTGCAATCTTTCAGGTTATACACATGTATACATAAACGGCCGCCCAGGAGGCATCATATTACTTTTAGGCAAAAGTATAAAAATAGCCTTATAAAAATTTATAAAAGCATTTCGCTTACAATGAGATTACATATCACTCAAACATAATATTTTTTGAGCACTGGGTCTCTATCAAAATGAGCACCCTCAAGAACTTCTTCAAAGTAGTGCTCAACAGCCATTCGACCTATGGCCGAATCCCGCGCTGCAATAGTGGTAGCATCCATCTCCGCCCACTATGCTTTAGCACGGGCAAAGGCCATTCGTGAGCCCTCTATGCATGCCAACCTCTTCATCGCATTAATGCGCGGCACCACGTCAAGGAACTGCTGCACCAAGCTGAAATAGCTGTTCGGTTTTGGCCTTTCCGGCCATAGCTAATCCACAACAGACCTCATGGCGAGTCCGGACAACCTATTCAGTTCGGCCCATTCGGCTAATTGGTCAGTCAATGAAAGCGGACGCTCGAGAGAATGGAATTGTGTCCAAAACAGCTGGTCCACTTCATGGTCCATCTGACCCTGGAAGTACTTGGCCGCATCGGCGGCGCTCGCCGCCAAATCCATATACACATCCTCTGAACTCCACAGCCGATCCAGAGAGGCATACAGTGGATCTCCGAACTTCCTCCACAACATAAAGGATTTCCCAGCTACAATATCCCCGGCTTCCTGCAGCTCCTCCTACTTCGCCCTCATAGCAGAGCGGATGTCTTTTGTCGTCGCAGCAGCCTTCTCAAGGTCCAATGCCTTCGCTAGGTTTTCCTTTTCAAGAACCCGACAACGGTCGGCGGCGGCTTTTAATTCTATGGCCATCTTGGCCATCTTATCTCGGCTCTCGCCATGCGCGGCCTTCTCGGCTTTCAACTCTTTGGCCGCCTTCAAAGAAGCAGCATTACCAAACCTCGCTTGTTCCTTGGCTCGGGCAAGTTCTGCCCGCAAGGCTTCAACAGTGGCAGCTCCATCTGCAGTCACAACATATTAAAGATACTGGCATCATGCTGCTCTTACTATGTGGCGTTTACTAGATAAGGACACTTACCCTGTGCCTCGTCAAGCCTTTTGTTAACAAGCTCGATGTCGGCGTCTGCCGCATCCAACTGCCGTTCTAAATGTGCAAACTCGCTAGTCCGGCTAGCCACCGGAGCTTCCATCACATGCACATAGAGGCAATATGGTTATTACCTGGGAATATGATCCTCTGTTTGTCGTCGTTTCTGACGGCAACCAGAGTCTCAGGGGCTACTATCTACACAGGGCACACCTAGCATGTGCAGGACTATAATACATTATTTTACGTACCTCAAAGCCCGTCAGTAGACTCATAAAAGCATCATGCAATCCGCTTTCGGCGGACGAGATTCTCTCCATCACCGTATTCATCAGCACACGGTGTTCATCTGAGATGGCCGCTCGCCCCACCAACTCCCTCAGAACATCCGATCACACACCAAACGGTGCCGGACTCTTTTGTCCGCTCTCTTTGGGAGCCGAACACTGGGAGCTTCAGGGGTCAATGGGATTATCTTCTGGCCTCACCGGACTCGGAGAGGCCCTCCGCAACGACACTTCGGGGTCGCCCGCTTCTAGAGCGGAGGAGTCCGGAGGAGGTGTTTCACTTTCCATCATCTCTGGAAGAAGATCCCCCGAAGACGAGCTCATTTGAGAGGGGCTAAGGCCCGAACTGCACAGATATATGTGGTGGTTATTTTCTCAGAAGAAAAAGATGGCATACCTGTACTATTAAAGTATTTCGGGTCACTTACGACTAGCTGGAGAATTGATCTCCCCGCGGACTTTGTGCGGCAAAAGCACCCCCCAAGGTAGGACCCTCTGTGGGAGACTTCTTCTCTCGTTTGGAAGCTTCAGCTTCCGAATCCCCGGGCGCAGTCCTTTTCCTCCTCCGATCGTCTTCTTTCATGGAGACGCTCGCTCCCTCGGTTAGAATGGGCAGCGTTGGGGGCCCGCGTCCTCCCGTATTATCCTCCCCAGTATCTTCCTTCAAGGGCTCCGGGCAAGGTGCGACCTAGAGCATCTTTTCCAATACCGGATTGTCCAAACCCTCAGGGAGGGAGGCCGAACACCGAATCAACTTCGCCTTTGTTAGCCAGTCCTGGCCAAAAAGCAAACTCTCAGAAATAACTTCGTAACAAATGAGAGATAGTATGTTTGGCCGGAAGATTCCTTACCTATTTGGCGGCGCGGTTACTGCTCAGGCCCACGTCCTCGGTGATTTCCAGACACTCTACCTGAGGTCCGAAGAATGACTTGTACATCTCCTCATGCGTCAGGCTGAGGAAATTTTGAATGACACACGGTCCCTCGGGATTGAACTCCCACAAGCGAAGGGGCCGGTGTTTGCAAGGCTGGACTTGACGAACCAACATAACTTGTATTACCGCAACCAAACTAAAATCTCCATTGAAGAGATCTCGAATGCGGCTTTGCAGTATAGGCACGTCCTTGGCTGGACCCCAGCTCAGACCTCTGCTGATCCATGACATCAGTTGTGGTGGAGGGCCCGAGCAGAAAACAGGGGCGGCCGCCCACTTGGCACTTCTAGGAGCCGTGATGTAGAACCACTCCTGTTGCGACAATTCAGACACCTCTAGAATGGAACCTTTGGGCCATGGAGCTCCCGTCATTTTGCGTATTGAGGCACCTCCACACGCTGCATGTTGCCCCTCGATCATCTTCGGCTTTACTTCAAAGGTCTTGAGCCATAGGCCAAAGTGAGGGGTAACCCGAAGGAAGGCCTCGCACACGACAATAAATGTCGTGATATGAAGAAAGGAGTCCGGAGCTAGATCATGGAAGTCTAGCCCGTAATAAAACATCAAACCCCTGACGAAAGGATCCAGAGCAAGGCCTAGACCTCAGAGGAAGTGGGAGACAAACACGACGTTCTCATTGGGTTCGGGGGAGGGGACGGCCTGCCCTTGGGCAGGCAGCCGATGCAAAATCTCGGCGGTCAGATATCTGGCCTCCCTCAACTTTTTGATGTCTTCTTCCGTGACGGTGGAAGGCACCCATCGGCCTTGAAGGCTAGATCCGGACATGACTGAAGGTTCGGAGCACCTGACCTGAACTTTGGGCATTTGAGCTTGAGGTGGGGGAAGGATTCGATTGAGCACGGGAGGGAAAAAATAAAAGCCTTGTCCCTTTATAAAGAGGGTGAATATCAAGCGTCCTCTTCGTGGCCGTTTGGACTTGCCTATAGTCTAGGAGTCCTAGAAGCGGTTGGGTTACCTACGCCCGTATTGATGAGAATCCCGGAATAAGGGGACACGATCTCTGCTTTAACAAGACGTGCCAAGGAAACCGCCTTGCATGACGCGCTGAGGTGGGATAATAAAACGATTCAGATAAAGGCTTGGCTATGGTGTGTCACGCTACGGAATACGTCAGCAGATTAGATCTGTGTAGATATTATTCTCTCTATGGCAATATGTGGAAACTTATTTTGCAGAGCCGGAAACTATCTTTGTGTTCAAAATCTTCTATGAAGTACTTGGAGGAGGAACCCGCCTTGCAATGCCGAAGACAATCTGCGCGCCGGAGTCGTCGTCATTGAAGCCTGGTTCAGGGGCTACTGAGGGAGTCCTGGATTAGGGGGTGTCCGGATGGCCGGACTATACCTTCAGCCGGACTCCTGGACTATGAAGATACAAGATTGAAGACTTCGTCCCGTGTCCGGAAGGGACTTTCCTTGGCGTGGAAGGCAAGCTTGGCGATACGGATATATAGATCTCCTACCATTGTAACCGACATTGTGTAACCCTAACCCTCTCCGGTGTCTATATAAACCAGAGGGTTTTAGTCCGTAGGACAACATACAGAACAACAATCATACCATAGGCTAGCTTCTAGGGTTTAGCCTCTTCGATCTCGTGGTAGATCTACTCTTGTACTACCCATATCATCAATATTAATCAAGCAGGACGTAGGGTTTTACCTCCATCAAGAGGGCCCGAACCTGGGTAAAACTTCGTGTCCCTTGCCTCCTGTTACCATCCGGTCTAGACGCACAGTTCGGGACCCCCTACCCGAGATCCGCCGGTTTTGACACCGACACCCGACCTCGACGCCGCCTGCCCCTCCCTCGCCGCAGGCACCCGAGGTGAGCACGCCTGCTCCTCCCCCTCCCCTACCTCTGACTAGGGTTCTTCAAATTTTAATCGCATCAAATTAGTTAGGGTTCATCTAGGGGTGGAAACGAATCAGATGTTTTCTTGATTCGTAATGGATACGAATAATAGCGACATATTGCTTAAGTGTATTAGTCAATAGCTATGTGACATGAAGTATTCAACTTGTGACATACAATAAGTCAATGATAAAAAGGTTTATGAATAAACACTACTGTAATGCATAATAATTTCTAAGATTAATCATAAAACGAGTAAAATTTGACCACTTATTTGACTTTTAAGTTGGATAATTGGAATATCCGATCAAATACGAATATCGGATATTTCGGATTATCTGCTACCACTTTCCACCCCTAGGTTCATCAAATTAGATGGTAATTAGGGCAGTAGTTCCTAGGTACTAATTAGTTAGTAAGAAGTAGGTACTAATTAGGTACTAGTTTAATTTTATTTATAGCAAGTTTATTTTTAGTAAGAACTAGTTGAATTGATAGAACTAGTTGAACATGTCACATTGTTGTTATTTTTTAGTTAAAGCAATTATTCCCACATCGACGTCGACGATGCCTATCCCGCATCCTCGTCGTCGACTCGGCGCAGGACACCTGGTTGACCAGATGGGACATGTCTGGGACTGGGCTCCGCCAGGCTAGAACTGGGAGGCGCTACCTACCGGGGGCGCAGTTGGTGAGGAGCCAGCCCATCGTTGACCCGAGCCTTCTTTGGTGGCGGTCGCGTGGGCCAGTGACGGTGCAGAGGCTTGAGGACCCCGTGGAGGTGGTACGTCACCGTGTCAGCGAGGAGGACGTGCACGTCCGTCGCTACTTGTTTGCGTTGGAGCATAGGTTCTCCAATTAATACCTGGCAGGTTCTCCAGGATCTCACTGGAGCTATGATCCTGTGATGGTTTCTTCTCTTTGGGTGTCCACGGCCCGCGCCGATACCCGTCGTGCGCTAGGGTTTTAGTTGTATTAGTGATGTTATATGTATGATATTATTCAGGATGTATTAGTGATAATATTCGACGATGTACGGACACATGAGATGATTTACTTTTGCTTATTGAATGCATGCTAATTTGAATACTTATTTATTTTACGATTCGGTTTTACTTATGGAATGCTCATGTCAATATGAGTCCTATAAGATATTTTGAAATGTATATCTTGTGTTGCTCAAATAGGATATGTTCTTGCCCAAGTGGCCGGTCATGTTTGCAGGTTACACCTCCGAGTGGCCTATGTTTTGCCGGAGTGTTGATTCATTTCTGTTCCGATAAATTTCAGGCGCTCGATATGTCCTATTTTGGCAAAGGTCATGCCGGATTTTTCTGTGAATTTTGGCATGACTTGTGCCAGAATATGTAGGAAATATCGAGTGCCCCGGGTTTCTGTGTTGAATATCCTGGTAGTTGCCTTCGATCGATTTTCAATTAATGTTTCAACTATGAACATAGGAAATGTCTGACGACGAGAAGGATTTCCATATTTGCGCATACTGCGAAGACGAGCATGGCCTGTGCGACAGAATCTTCCTAGATGATGATAGGCGCTTCAGCATCAAGCTGGACGAGAACTTTGAAGGTGATACAGTAAGTCACAACGACAAGCCTTTTTTCGTAATTAAGCATGACATATGCTTCATTTGCTTCAACTTCTAATTTAATTTTTTTACTATTCTACTAGCGTATCCTCTGCCATGCACGAGTTTTTGTCTTGGATAAGATAGGTTTCAGTCCTATGAAAACTACTATGGAGGTAAAGAGAGTTTACTTGAAGACCGAGCATGGTTATACTTTCCATGCAAAATTATACAACGCAGACACCTACACCTATTTTGAATGCAAAACTTGGCAAGCACTATGCAAGACTTATGCATTTGAGCCTGATATGGTTATCACCTTTGATATTCGTCCGGAAGATGATATTGAAGGTAATATCGACATTTGGTTCGATGTGCAGACGCCTGCAGTTATACCATTATGTGAGTTTCTCAACCATATTTATGTATTCGATATTGTTTTTTCAAAAATAGTTGACAACTAATTTCTATTGACATCTTATTTCCGTTAAAGCAAACATGTCCAATGCTTGGTATACAGGACCTACTACTGTCCCGGGGCTGAACTAAACTGCGAGGAGATAATTCATTATGTTTCATGGCTTGAGGATCTTCATACTGTCAAGACAAATTATTTTTCTGGACTTAAAAATCTTAGTACTCAAAATGTGCGACCGATAGTGTTCATACTGAACTACGGTCACATCTAATTAGGAAAGATGGTAAGATTTTTACTATTTGTCCTCAGTGCATCTTTTGCATACATTATTTTTTAAGCTAAACTTCATTGCTAAGTATGTTACTATACGGTGTTCTTCAACAGGGACTCCCGATGAATATTGTGCCTCATTGGATCGAGACTAAAGTTCGCATGAGAATTGTTAGCTTACGGCCAAGATATCCTACAATGCACTTTAGTGCATTCAGGATAATAGCGAGGAATGCTTAATAGTGAAAGACTGGAGAAAAATTGTGAACGATCGCAGAGAAGTACTAGGGGGCAGCAATCAGAAGCGCAACCCACGATTAGGAGACAGGTTCATCTGCATGCTCCAATTGATGAAGCAGGAGTGCTACACATGTTTTATGCTATTTTACCTGAGAGAGAGCAGCAGGAGTGATTAGCTAGCTAGAAATGAGTTATGATGATCAAATAGCTAGTATTGGTGGTAATGACTATGATGATTATTATTAGCTAGTGTTGGTAGTGATTAGATATAGCTACCGCAGCAAGTGTTGGTAGTGATTAGCTAGCTAGAATGAGTTTGAAGATGATGATGTGTGCTACACTATGACTATGATGATTAAATAACTACTATTGGTGGTAATGACTATGATGATGATTAAATAGCTTGTGGTGGCGGATTAGATTCAAGTGGAGGCAATATGTGGTGCACATCGAAAGTACTACTAGTCCAAACTAGATCAAGTTTGGATTAGTAGTATACTTTTGACATGCACCACATGTTGCCTCCAGTTGAAACTAATCCACCTTCATTTGACACACTGTTATGGATATATTGATATAACAACCTCATAATTGGTATTATACCAAAATTTGTATAACGGCGTATAAATACACTAAAAATAAAAAAATGAAAAAAATTATACTAGTAGCGATGGGCAGGAAACACGCTACTACTAGTTAGATTAGCAGTAGCGCTGGAGTAAACACGCGCTGCAGTTGTATGTCTTAGCAGTAGCGTGTGCCGCACGCGCTACTGCTAAGTAATAGCTGTAGTGCCTTACTAGTAGCATGGTTCCCCGTGCTACTAATAGGCATTAAACCCATGCTACTACTAGGCTTTTCCCTAGTAGTGACATGATATGTGAGACATCAAGTGGTTTCGTCTGATGGAGACACGCCTTCTCACAGATGAGCATCATGTTCACAAGATAAGCACGCACCTTATCCTTGTCACCAATGCGCGGAAAGAGGGAGTTGCGGAAGATCCGGTGCATGATGTCAAGGTATGGATTTAGCACCTAGGTCTTCTTGTGAGTGCCAAGCTTCTTCTCAACAAGGTATGGCTGAAGCTTGTCCTTGCTGGCCGACTCAGGGTTGGCATGAGGGCGGACACCAATGGGCGCATTGAGCCCCTCATCACGAACATGTAGCAGCGCCATAACTCCTTCCACTTAGCAGTCATCCTCTGCCCATTGGCCATCCACGTCATGGTCCGTTCCTCATCAGTATGGAAGTGGACCGACGCAAAGAACTGATCCACCATCTCCGGGTCATAGTCCAAGTGAAACATGAGCAAGTCCTCAATGCCAAATTTCTCCACCAGGTCCAAAGCCTCACCAAAATATTCCCGGTGATTATCCTTCCCCATATGAACCATGTCAATCCAGTGCACATCCATGTAGATGTTCTGCTTGGCCTTGATCACATCCAGGAAGATAAGATTTTGTTGCTTGGTCCAAAACAAATCATTCCCTCTGAAATTATCACGGGGCCTCACATAGGGGTTGAGCTTCCTGCGAGTGACAAACTCGGCTAGAGGTATCTCATCCATGCCCATTGATGGATCCTTGGTCTTGCTGGCGGTTGAGTTGGTTCTAGGTTGGGGTGCACTAGATCCCTCTGGAGCCTCCTCTTGGTTGCACAGGCGCTTTGAGCCCGTGTCACGGTTGGGATTCGAACGACGGACATGGGAACCGGAGCCACCACCTATGACACATAACACAAACACGAGAAAATCCGAGAAGGATTATTGCAAAGATGAGGGCCAAAACCAAATGAAACAAGGAAACATGAGATTTCGAAGGACAAAATAGCAAAGTTTGCAATTCTACGGTAGTATTGGACCGGCTTACGAAATTAAAAAATTATAGCTGCTGTAGTATTGTGCCGGGGTGGCACGGTAGTACCGCGCTTGGAGTGGAAGTAATTTTTTACTTCCGTGCCCCGGGCGGTAGTATCGCTCTAGGATGCGGTAGTACCGCGCCGAGGTCAGTTCATGGGTGAGGATGCGGTAGTACCGCTCCAGGAGGAGCAGTAGTACCGCACGGATTCGAACGCCACAGGAACAACGGATCTGGATCTAGAAACAACCGCAACACTAGATCGGTACTACCGTTGATCAAACTATACTGTTGTATCACTCCAAATAGTATGCCTTCTGCACTACCACTCTCCTACAATTCCTTCTTACATAGATTTAGCCAAAAATCTCACGAAGTACACATGCATCTCCCCAAGACCTAGAAGCACAAGAACGGAACAAAAAAGGAAGGACTTGGGGAAATACCGGGGTCCATGGCAAGAGGGCGAGGTGGGGAACGATCCCACCGGTCGGAATGCAATGAGAGCGGCTGGAGACGGAGATCCGGCGAGGTCCTCTGCGCCGTTCTTGGGCAGGAGAGAGAGAGAGAGATGGGGCTCGGAAAAGAGACGAATGGGTATGGGGGAGTTGGAACTCCCCCTGCCCACTCTTATCCTCCACCCACTCATGACGGCGCGGTAGTACCGCTGGTCCTTGCGGTCGTACCGCCCGGGCGGAAATACAGCTCGCAGGGCGGTAGTACCGCTCTTCCAGTGGCAGTAAAAAATTATTGCCGCACTGGAAGCGGTAGTACCGTGCCTAGGATGCATCTGTGCACACACAGAGCAACCAACCTCCTGTGGTAGTATCGTGGCTTGCCACGGTAGTATCGTACCCCCAAGAAAGTGCAAGTTTCGCAAACAGAGAGGAACACGACCTTTGCTACGCAACCTTCAAGCAACCAGAAACACAAAAGAGCTAACACATGAGGCAACTCAAACACAAGCTCGGATCGAAGAAAAAGGCAAAAGACAACAAGGACCAAACCCGAGACACAACCTCTCCATAGAGAGGGCGGTGGCTGGAACCACCTATGTTTGAGTCAATTGGTATGGCACCGGGAAGAATTATCCTTGGGCCCATGACCAAAACTCGTCTTTGAAGCACAAGTACCATAAAAAATGGCTAATGTGAAAGAGTTGATCAATTTATGCGTAATGGGAGGGGGGGGAGGGACAGTTCATTGAGAGAATAACACTCCCCCTATGTCCATGCCTACACCTAAACAAGACATCAAGATGAGTATGGTGGGGTGTGCAAGGGTTCAAGCCACATTGCTCAAATCAATGGTATTTAGCTCATGCCTTAACTCGCGAAATCTTGCTTCATCCAAGGGCTTCGTGAAGATATCTGCAAGGTTATCATGAGTGTTGACATAGTTGAGCTCTATCTCCCCCCGCCTAATGTGATCCCGGATGAAGTGATACAGTATCACAATATGCTTCCTCTTGAAGTGTTGCACCGGGTTGAGAGAAATCTTGATGGCACATTCATTGTCACACCAAAGAGGCACTTTATCACAAATGACATTGTAATCCTTTAAAGTTTGCCTCATCCATAGAAGTTGTGCACGACAACTACCGGCGGCCACATACTCCGCTTTGGTGGACGAGAGAGAAACACAACTTTGCTTCTTAGAAGACAAACTCACCAAAGAGAAACCAAGGAATTGGCACCCTCCGGAAGTTGACTTCCTATCCACTTTGTCTCCCACCCAATCCGAGTCTGAGAAGCCCACAAGGTTGAAGTTAGCTCCTCTTGGGTACCATATGCCCAAGTTTGGGGTATGAGCCAAATATCGAAAGATTCGCTTGACCACCACAAAGTGGCTTTCCTTAGGTGCAGCTTGAAACCGTGCACAAATTCCCACACTCAACATGATATCTGGTCTAGATGCACAAAGGTAAATCAAGGAGCCAATCATGTAGCGAGATACCTTTTGATCAACCGCTTTACCATTGGGATCGATGTCAAGTTGGCATTTGACGGGCATTGGAGTGGAAGCCGCTTGACATCACTTAGCTTGAATCTCTTGAGCATGTCTTGAGTGTATTTGTCTTGGTTGATGAAGGTTACTTCTCTTCTTTGCTTGACTTTGAACCTGAGAAAGAACTTCTACTCTCCCATCATGGACATCTTGAACTTAGAGGTCATGAGAGCGACAAATTCCTCATTGAAAGCTTTGTTAGGGGAACCAAAGATAATATCATCAACATATAGTTGGCACACAAACAACTCCCCTTTGACCTTCTTAGTAAAATGAGTGGGGTCGATTTTCCCAATTTCAAACCCCCGATCTTGCAACAACTCGGTAAGGTGGTCACACCACACACGTGGGGCTTGTTTAAGGCCATAGTGTGCCTTATCGAGTTGGTACACATGATCAGGGAAATAGGGATCCTCGAACCCGGGTTTTTTTTTGACATACACCAACTCATTAATAGGACCATCAAGAAAAGTACTCTTCACATCCATTTGTTGCAACTTGAAGTTATGATGAGAGGCATAAGCAATCAACAAATGAATAGATTCAAGGCGAGTAACGGGAGCAAAGGTTTCACCGTAGTCAATACCCTCGACTTGGGAGTAGCCTTGTGCTACCAAACAGGCCTTGTTGCAGACGATAATTCCATGAGCATCTTGCTTGTTCTTGAATATCCACTTGGTTCCAATGACATTATGGTTCCCGTTGGCCTTGGCACCAATCTCCACACCTTGTTGTGCTCAAAGTTGTGAGTTCTTCATGCATGGCATTAAGACAATCCGGATCCTCGAGCACCTCATAGACCTTTTGGGGTTCAAGACAAGAAACAAACGCGTGATGTTCACAATAGTTTGCTAATTGTCTACGAGTGCTTACCCCCTTTCTTAAGCTTCCAAGCACATTCTTCATGAGATGAACCTTGCTAGTGAGATTGGATGCAATCTTGGCGGCACGACGCTCCAAATCCTCCTCAGGAGTGAGTTGAGGAGCTGTAACTTGATCATCTTGAGCATCGTCTTCAGCTTGCTCTTGATCTTGAACTTGCTCGGAGGTGAGAACTTGACCTTGGGCATCACCTGGTGGTTCAACACAATCTTGAGGTTGATCTTGCCCTTGATCTTGTTCATTCGGTTGAGGGCCTTCACTTTGTTCTTCAGAAGCGTGTGGGTCTTGGGTTGGTGATGGTTCCACTTGAGTGGAACATTGTCCTTATCCTTTGGCCACAAGGGGTTCCTAAATGGGTAGGATAAAACCAACACCCATTCTTTTTATGGCTTGGGGAGGAATTTCATCACCTACATCACAAGTACCACTTTTCTCCACTTGGGAGCCGTTATTCTCATCAAACTCCATGTTACACCTCTCCTCAATAAGTCCCGTTGACTTACTGAGGACACGGTAAGCATGAGAGTTTGTAGATAACCAACAAATATGCCCTCATGAGCTCTAGCCTCAAATTTAGACAAACAAACACCTTTCTTGAGAATGAAACACTTACACCCGAACGTCTGAAAGTACTTGAGGTTGGGCTTGTTACCCGTGAGTATCTCATATGGAGTTTTGTTTAATCCCTTGCAGAGATAGAGCCGATTGGATGCATGACACGCGGTGTTGATGGCTTCGGCCCAAAAGTTCTATGGAGAGTTGAACTCAGCCATCATGGTCCTTGCCACATCCATCAACGTCCGGTTCTTCCTCTCTGCTACACAATTTTGTTGAGGTGTGTAAGGTGCGGAATATTGATGCTTGATCCCCTAATCACTAAGAAACTCATCCAAGGTGTAGTTCTTGGACTCGGTGCCGTTGTCACTTCTTATCGTCAAGATCTTTGCATTATGTTGGCGTTGAGCTTCATTTGCAAAGTCAATGATGGTCTGTTGGGTCTCACTCTTCCTCTTGAAGAAGTACACCCAAGTGTATCTTCACCAAGCAATACTTTCTACCACCAATACTATCAAAGGATGGAGGTCCAAAGAGATCCAAGTGAAGGAACTCTAAGGGCCTCTTCGAGTAGATGATAGTCGTGGGAGGGTGAGCCTTCTCATGTAGCTTTCCTTCAATACAAGCACTGCAAGCACGATCTTTGGCAAAACTAACATTTGTTAGTCCACGGACATGGTCCCCCTTGAGAAGACTTTGCAAAGATCTCATATTGACATGGGCTAAACGGCAATGCCAAAGCCATCCCAAGTCAACTTTAGCCATTAGGCATGTCACGGTCTTAGTGGGTCGCTCCGAAAAGTTAATCACATAGAGATCGTTCTCTACATGCCCAACAAAGGCTACTTTAAGAGTCTTGCTCCACAAGAGGGCCAAGGTGTTAATATCAAAGAAAGTGGCAAAGCCCATGATTGTAAGTTGATGAACGGAGAGTAATTATATGCAAGGGACTCAACAAGCATGACTTTCTCGATTGTGAGATCATGAGAAATGACAACCTTGCCAAGCCCCAATACCTTAGAAGACGAGGCATCACCCCACTCGACATTGGTGGGCATAGATGAGATGTTGTGCACGTCCACCACCAAGTCCTTGCTTTCGGTTATATGATTTGTTGCTCCACTATCGAGCAACCATGATCCCCCACTGGAAGCAAACACGTACAGGAGATCAATGATTGGTTTTAGGTACCCATCTTGTAATGGGTCCTTTGATGTTAGTAACAAGGTTCTTAGGAACCCAAATAGACCATTCAATGTACTCATAAGGAGAACTAACAAATTTAGCATAAACATGCCCATCACTAGCATGGCATAATACATAGGAAGGGTTGAAGTTGCCGACTTTGTTGGAAGGAGTGGCATTGCCCTTCTTGGCACCACCACCCTTCACATTGTTCTGCTTCTCCTTAGAAGCAACCTCTCCCTCCTTCACAAAAGTTTTCTTGAGAGGAGGAGGTCGTTTGGTCTTGTCATTCTTCTTCTTGTTCTTGGATTTGGGTGCGAACCCAATTCCCTCCTTGTCCACAACTTCCCTTTGATTGCTCAAAAGGTCATTGAGGTTCTTCTCACCTTGTATACAAGACACAAGGCCTTTCTCAAGTTGCTCCTTCAACTTTGCATTCTCCTCCACAAGATGCATATGCTCACAAAAAGGGTTAGTAGCATTTGCATTATCAATTAACACCATATGAGGAAAAGTGGCTTTCTCCTTAGCTAGCTTCACTTGGAGTTGATCATGAGACTCTTTAAGACTAGCATGAGTACCCTTCAAGGCCTTGTGAGCCTTGTCAAGTATATCAAACTCCTCCTTGAGTCTAGCAAGATGAACACTGAGTTTGACCTTCTCGGAATTGAGCACACGAGATACAACAAGAGCATGATCGAGATCTTCCTTAATTTTAGCATGATCATCGTTGTGTGACTCCTCAAGAGCCAAACAACGACCATGCTCCTCCTCAAGTGCATTACAAAGATCCGATATCTCATCGGCATAGTCACGACTATGCCCCTCCATCTTAGAGATGGTTTCGTGAGCCTCGATCATGTCATTGGCTTCACCAAGTTGTTCCAAGAGAGCAACTAAGTGCTTCTTGGACTTACCCTTGAGCTTACTCATAAAATACTCAAATTCATTTTCCTCCTCATTAGATCCCTCACTTTCATCAATGCAATCCATTAATGATGGATTAGTAATGATGGTAGTTTTGATGTTTGAGCTTACCTTGTTGGTGGCTTTAGCCATGAGGCACTTGGCGGTGATGTTCTCATTGAGTGAGTTGAAGAGGTCCACCCGTGGAGTTGTTGCAATGGCAACGGAGGCCATGGCAACCGACTCACCGTCATCATCATCATCATCATCATCATCATCATCCCCATTGTACTCTTCTTGTGCCACCAACCCCTTGGGAGGAGCCCTCTTGGTGAAGTGTTCTTGTTGGGGAAGGACTTGGCCTTGTCTTTTTAGATGAGCTTGCCACCATTGTCTTCCCTCTTCTGATATGGGCACTCCGCAACAAAGTGGCTCACATCACCACAATTATAGCATGTCCTCACACGTTGCTTGGCCTTGGCGCCACTTGAGTTGTTCTTGTTGAAGTTGGGCCTTGTGTTCTTCTTGCTCCAAAACTGCCTTGAAGCGAGAGCCATGTGCTCGTGATGAGCATATTTTGTATCTTCGGGGTTACCCTCCTCTTCTTCCTATTCATCCTATTCTTCCACACTAGCCTTGGCCTTCAAGGCAAGGTTGGGCTTCTTTGCACATTGAGAACGCAACACCGCATTGTCGGCGGTCTTGTCCAAGATTCTCATTGCCGCAAACTCATCCAACACTTCACTTGAGGACAAAATGTGGAAGTCCGTCCTTTGACGGATGACAGCGGACATGGCCTTGTGGTAAGGCATCATGGCCTCAAGAAATTTGTTTTTGATCCAATTGTCATCCGTATCCTTGCTCCGATGATCTCAGAGTGAGATCACGAGAGTGGTTAATCTCCGGTAAAGCTCACGAGGTTCTTCATCTTCATTCATTGCAAACTCATCGACTTCATCTTGAACCACTTCATAGTTGGAGCGTTGAATGCTTGCGCTTCCCTTGTAAATGAAAACAACATGTTGCCATGCTTCCTTGGCCACGGTGAAAGGTCGGAGATGCGCAATATCTTCGGGAGGGATGGCCTCTTGGAGAATGCAAAGAGCGGACTCGTTGAATTGCTGATCCATGGCTTCTCTAGGCGTGAAGTTGCTTGGGTCATGCGGATAGAAACCTTTCTCAGTAATTCTCCAAAGGTTAGTAGAACTATGATTTAAATGACGTTTGAAATGATAGACCCAAGAGGCAAAATCTTCATTTTTCACAAACTTGGGAGGAGGACCAACATGATTCAAATGAGTGGAGGGAACCGGTCCTCCATAAGTAAGTGGAGGTTCAACATCGGCAAAGATGCCATTTCCACTTCTACCAATAGAAAAAGGAACTTTGTCACTCGTAGTTTCCCCCTTCTCGGAGTTAGCATCCGTCACCTTGTTAGTGGGATCACCAACTTTCGTTAGTGCGATGGATAATTTAAGGCCTTCTAGAAACTTATTGAACATGCTTTCAACCTCGGTCATCATGGAGGTTTTCAATGTGTCCAAAGCCACATTGAACTCATCACGAGAGACCGAGGAACCCCCAACGGCCGTAGACGAGGATGGAATCACACCGGGGTGCTCCTGCCAACCATCTACGGTGTCGACCATACTCTTCGGACGGCAAAGTCCTTAATAAAGAGACGAGGCTCTGATACCAATTGAAAGGATCGATATAGTTGACTAGAGGGGGGGGGTGAATAGGCAACTAACATTTTTTAGCTTTTCTTTACCAATTTAAACTTTGCACCAAAGTAGGTTGTCTAGACATGCAACTAGGTGAGCAACCTATATGATGCAACAACAATAAGCACACAAGCAAGCAAGGGATGCAACACAATATACGCTTGCATAAGTAAAGGTACGAGATAATCAAGAGTGGAGCCGGTGGAGATGAGGATGTGTTACCGAAGTTCCTTCCCTTTGAGAGGAAGTACGTCTCCGTTGGAGCGGTGTGGAGGCACAATGCTCCCCAAGAAGCCACTAGGGCCACCATATTCTCTTCATGCCCTCACACAATGCGAGATGCCGTGATTCAACTATTGGTGCCCTTGGAGGAGGCGACCGAACCTTTACAAACAAGGTTGGGGAAATCTCTGCAACTTAATTGGAGGCACCCAACGACACCACGAAGCTTCACCACAATGGAATACGGCTCCGCAGTGACCTCAGCTGTCTAGGGTGCTCAAACACCCAAGAGTAATAAGATCCGCAAGGGATTAGTGGGGGAATCAAATTTCTCTTGGTGGAAGTGTAGATCGGGGCCTTCTCTACCAATCCCTAGAAAACCAACAAGTTTGATTGGCTAGGGAGAGAGATCGGGCGAAAATGGAGCTTTGAGCATTAATGGAGCTTGGGAAGGGAAGAGATGGTCAACTTGGGGGAGAAGACTACCCTTATATAGTGAGAGGACAAATCCAACCGTTACCCACTTACTCAGCCCGTGACATGAGGTACTACAACATCTCCAAGCGGTACTACCGCACCGGCTTGCGGTACTACCGCTGGGAGGTGCGGTACTACCGCTCGAACAGCAGGAGCCAGATGAGGCTCTATTGCACAAGGCAATGAGCGGTAGAACCGCCGGAGTGGTACTACCGCGCGCCCTTGCAGTACTACCGCATGGTAGAGCACATCCTAGGCTGGGAAGTGTTGGGGAATGTAGCATGCAATTTAAAAAATTTCCTATGCTCACGCAAGATCTATCTAGGAGATGCATAGCAACGAGAGGGGGAGAGCATCTTCATAACCTTGAAGATCGCAAAGCGGAAGCGTTTTATCAACGCGGTTGATGTAGTCGTACACCTTCATGATCTGTCCCGATTAGGTTTCGAACATACAACACCTCCGCGTTCAGCTCGATGACGTCCTCGCCGTCTTGATCTAGCAAGACGGGCGAAGTAGTAGATGAGTTCTGGCAGCACGACGACGTGGTGACGGTGTTGGTGAAGAACAATCTCCGCAGGGCTTCGCCAAGCACTATGGAAACTGTGATGGAGGATCAACTAGAGGGGACGGGGTTGCCGGCACACGGCTTGGTGATTCTTGATGTGTTACAGGTGCTAGCCCTGCCCCTCTATTTATATGTTGAGCCCTGGGGTCGAAACATTGAGTAAAAGCCTCCTCAAAGTCAGTTTTGCCTGCAAGGAAGAGTCCTTCTCAGACTTCCAGGACCATACGCCACAGTCCTTGGGGTCTGGCCTAGACGCCATGGGCCTCGACGTCTGGCCCAGGGCCAGACGCCAGGGTCTCCGACATTTGGCCCCCTGGCCTCCGCAAAACTCCTTTTGCACCGACCTAAAGCCCCGTGGGCTTCACCCCTTGGCTGAACCATATCATCCTATATATCAATCTTTACCTCCGGACCATTTCGGAGCTCCTCGTAATGTCCGTGATCTCATCCGGGACTCCAAAAAATATTCGGTCACCAACATACATAACTCATATAGTACTATATCGTCAACGAGCGTTAAGCGTGCAGACCCTCCAGGTTCGAGAACTATGTAGACATGACCGAGACACCTCTCTGGTCAATAACCAATAGCGGAACCTGGATGACCATATTGGCTCCTACATATTCTACGAAGATCTTTATCGGTCGAATCTTATGACAACATACGTAATTCCCTTTGTAATCGGTATCTTACTTGCCCGAGATTCGATTGTCGGTATCCTCATACCTAGTTCAATCTCGTTACCAGCAAGTCTCTTTACTCATTCCGTAATACATCACCTCGTGACTAAATCCTTAGTCGCTTGCTTGCAAGCTTATGATGTTTATTACCGAGAGGGCCCAGAGATACCTCTCCGATACTCAGAGTGACAAATCCTAATCTCGATCTATGCCAACCAAACAAACACCTTCAGAGATACCTGTAGATCATATTTATAATCACCCAGTTACGTTGTGACGTTTGATAGCTGAGGGAGTCCTGGATTAGGGGGTCTCCGGACAGCTGGACTATATCCTTTGGCCGGATTGTTGGACTATGAAGATACAAGATTGAAGACTTGGTCCCGTGTCCGTATGGGACTCTCCTTGGCGTGGAAGGCAAGCTTGGCAATATGGACATGTAGATCTGCTCCCTTGTAACCGACTTTGTGTAACCCTAGCCCCCTTCGGTGTCTATATAAACCGGAGGGTTTAGCCCGTAGGACAACATACAATCATACCATAGGCTAGCTTTTAGGGTTTAGCCTCTACAATCTCGTGGTAGATCAACTCTTGTAATACTCATATCATCAAGAACAATCAAGCAGGGCGTATGGTATTACCTCCATCAAGAGGGCCCGAACCTGGGTAAACTTTGTGTCCCCTGCCTCCTGTTACCATCCACCTTAGACACACAGTTCGGGACCCCCTACCCGAGATCCGCCGGTTTTGACACCATCATTGGTTCTTTCATTGAGAGTTCCACTGTGTCGTTATCATAAGGAGGGATGGCTAGTCTCATTGTCAAGGATAACATCACCTCTGGGGGAGCCCTGGCTGTAGGCCAAATTCTCCGACTAGGCGGCTTCGTCATGACCGCCCGCTCGGCCACCGCGCTGATGATGACTTCTTAGGTCATTGAAAATAGCCTCCACATCGGCTCGAAATTCATCGAGCAGATGGATCCAATGGAGCTCTCCTCTTTGAACGAGCTCTTGGATTGCATCACCGCTCTTGGAGTTGTTATGGACTACGATCGGATTGGGCTTAAACCCAACCAAAGGGAGATTAACTCTCCGCTGGTCACCCATCAGATAGCGGTGGTGGAGGAGCAATGCGGCGATTCTCCCTCTATCCTGAGTACTAACTATGTCTAGATTCCCGAGCTCTCCGAGCCGGATACCCTCCCACGGGAGGACATTGCCCTAACCCTAAAGCTAGAATCAGACGACATACCGAACCTGCGGGGCAACATCCCAGAACCCGAACTTCCAAGATCGGAAATTCCCCCACCCCGGGAACTCAGATTGGGTCAAGGTTTGGACTTAAATCCACCCACCCACCCAGATAAAAATGATCTTTCCCACATTAGGCAAGAGCCCCAGGAGACAGTACATCACTATTGGGCCAGATTCCTCATTGTAATGAACAAGGTCAAGGACTGTCGCGAGGAAGACGCAATTTTGTTCTTTTGCAACAATTGCACGGACAAGGGAATCCTCAACGCCATAAGTCGCCGTGACATAGCACACTTCGCTGACTTGGCGGCCATAGTACGGAAGTACTGTGCGATGGAAAGTGCCTGGAAAACCCAAACAAAATTTTGGGATAACCCGGCTCTGACAAAACCCCCAGTCCAAACTAAAAGGGTGCACTCTCATAAGTCGCCCGACTCAATTACAAAGAAGCAAAAGCCCACTACAGGGCGTGGAACCGTATTGGAGGGATGGCTTAACGGGCCCTGCAAAATTCATAGTACAACGAATACCGTATCAACACACAGCCTTAGAGCATGTTGGGTACTTCGGCAGGTGGCCAAGAGCGGTGAGGATCTCCTCATCCAAAACACCTCAAAGCACCATCCCATGGATAAGAATACAGTATTGACAGTCTTCAAGACCTTCGCCTCAAATAATAGCCGTAAGTGAGCACTCCGCAGCCTTGCCGAAGTCTGCCATGTGGCAGCAATAAATCCATGGAGCGACATGGCTATCACCTTTAATGCCAGTGACGAACCTAAATTCTGAACAGCCCGAGCACCAGCCGCCTTGGTCCTCAGTCCAATTGTGGACGGCTTTCGGCTCACTAAAGTGCTCATGGACGGCGGCAGCGGATTAAACCTCATTTATGAGGAGACTCTTCAAAAAATGGAAATAGACAGAAACCGCATTAAGCAAAGCAGCACGACCTTTCAAGGAATCATCCCTAGTCGGGAGGCACGTTGCGCTGGGAAAGTCACACTAGATGTGGTATTCGGCACTCTGGAGAATTACAGGTCCGAAGAAATTACATTCCAAGTGGCCCCGTTCAGTAGCGGATACCACGCCCTTCTAGGGCGGGAGTCATTCATTATCTTCTAAGCCATACCCCATTACGGGTACATGAAGCTCAAAATGACCGGGCCCAATGGAATCATCACTCTAGCTAGTGATCCGGACATAGCACTCAGCGCCGAGAACAAAACAGCCGCACTGGCCCTCGAGGCATTATCTGAAGCCCTTGTGGCGGAGGAATTAACCGCGCTACGCTCCATAGTGGACAGGGACGACGTGATACTAGACAAAAGATCCAAGTCCACCTCTTTTAAACCAGCGGATGAAATAGTCAAATTCCAAGTCCATCCAACGGACCCCTCAAAAACAGCATCCATTGGAGCACAGTTAAACCCTGCTATAGACGCCGCACTACGGGAGTTCCTGCGCGAGAATTGGGACATATTCGCCTGGCATCCTTCAGACATGCCAGGAATCCCACGCAGGCTGGCAGAGCATAGCCTCAACATTCTAAAAGGATTCAAGCCGGTCAAGCGGACTCTTCGGTGTTTCTTCAAACCCAAGCGACAAGCCATGGGAGAGGAGCTAGCCAAGTTACTGGAGGCCGAATTCATTAGAGAAATAAAGCATCCGGACTGGCTAGCAAACCTGGTGATGGTACCAAAGAAGGACAAATCCTGGCGCCTATGCGTCGACTTCAAGGACATTAATAAGGCTTGCCCAAAGGATCCCTTCCCCCTCCCTCGCATCGATCAAATTATCGACGCTACCGCAGGACACGACTCATTGTGCTTCCTCGACGCATACTCCAGTTACCAGCAAATTAAGATGGCGGAGTCCGATCAAGCCGCAACGACATTTATCACTCCATATGGCCCCTTCTGTTTTAACACAATGCCCTTCGGGCTCAAAAACGCCGGCGCAACGTACCAGTGCATGATTCAGACATGTCTGGAAAAGCAGATCAGCAAAACAGTGGAGGCATACGTAGACAACGTGGTCGTTAAAACCAGACACGTCGACTCCCTAATAGATGACTTGAGGCTCACGCTCGACAATCTCTGAACATACGACATTAAGCTCAATCCGGAAAAATGCGTTTTCGTCGTACCCGCCGGAAAGCTCCTCGGATTTATCGTCTCCAGTAGAGGAATCAAAGCAAATCCAGCCAAAATCTGAGCTCTGTCGCAGTTGGCTATCCCAACTGACCTCAAGCAAATCCAGAAGTTAACGAGATGCGTGGCGGCCTTAAGCCGCTTTATCTCCCGATTAGGAGAAAAGGCACTCCCCCTTTATCGCCTTCTTCGGCGCACCAAACACTTCGAGTGGACGGACGCAGCCACAGCCGGATTGGAAGAAATAAAAGCCATCCTGGCCACCAACCCAATCTTGGCCGCGCTAAATGTTGACAAACCAATGCTGTTATATATAGCGGCAACTCACCAAGTTGTAAGCGCAGCGCTCATCGTCGAACGAGAGACGGATGGACATAAATTCCCACTTCAAAAGCCGGTATATTATGTATCCACTGTCCTCACTCCATGCAAATCACGGTGCCCTCATTATCAAAAGATAGCATACGCGATATTCATGGCATCCCGGAAATTATGACACTACTTTCAAGAGTGTTCAATTACGGTGGCCTCCGAAGTACCACTCAATAACATAATAAACAACCGTGATTCCACAGGCCAGATTGCCAAATGGGCTATCGAGCTCCTCCAGTTCGACATAACATATAGACCACGGCGAGCCATTAAGTCGCAAGTACTGGCCGATTTCGTCGCCGAATGGACAGAAGCCGAACTCCCTAAAGAGTACGGCGCGTACTCCAATTGGATCATGCACTTCGATGGCTCTAAAATGCTGGCTGGTCTGGGGGATGGCATCATCCTGACGTCCCCCACGGGAGATACAGTGCAATACGTACTCCAAATACTATACACAGACTCCAATAACGCAGCCGAATACGAGGCCCTATTACACGGTCTCCGGATGGCAGTTTCCATGGGCCTTCAACGCCTGGAAGTGCGTGGGGACTCAAACCTCGCAATATCTCAAATAAATGGAGACTTTGATGCCAAGGATACGAAAATGGCGGCATATCGCAATGCCGTCCTCAAAATTTCAGCTCGGTTTGAGGGGCTTGAATTCCACCATGTGGCTCGGGAGAACAATCAGGCGGCGGATATCCTTGCCCGTATCGGCGCTAAGCGCGACCCTGTCCCGCCTAACATCTTCCTGGAAAAACTGTTTAAGCCATCCGTGGTAAGGGAGGGGGCACCGGTAACAATCATCCAGACCCGACCACAACATCAGATGCCGAACACTCTGACACAATCGGAGGCTCTGCCATCGAAATAACACCTTCAGCCCACGTGATAATGGTCGTCATCGCCCCGTGGACAGAACCATTCCTGGCCTACCTAACCAGGAAAGAACTACCTGAGGACCAAAATGAGGCACGCTGCATAGTGCGGCAATCTAAAGCCTACAAGGTCCACGAGGGAGAGCTTTATCAGAAAAGCACTACCGGAGTCCTTCAAAGGTGTATCTCCGAAGAGGAAGGCCGGAAGCTTTTGGCAGAAATCCATGCTGGACTCGGCGGCCATCACGCCGCAGCCCGGGCCCTTATAAGCAAGGCCTTCCGTACAGGTTTCTATTGGCCGACGGCCTGAGCAGATGCACAACATCTGGTCCAACATTGCGTTGGTTGCCAGCTTTTTGCAAACCAAAGCTACATGCCGCCTACCGCTCTCCAAACAATCCCCGTTACTTGGCCCTTTGCGGCCTGGGGGCTTGATATGGTCGGACCCCTTAAAGGAGGAACCCATAAGAAAAAAATACTTACTCGTCATGGTGGATAAATTCACCAAATGGATAGAAGCCAAACCTGTCAAAACGGCTGAATCCGGACCGGTGATAGACTTCATATCTGGGGTTGTACACCGTTATGGCATCCCCCACAACATCATCACTGACAACGACACAAAGTTTTACAGCCGACGAGGTGAAACTTTGGTGCAGCAACATGGGCATCAAGCTCGATTATGCTTCTGTCTATCACCCATGAACTAACGGTCAAGTTGAGCGAGCAAATGGTCTTATCATGAGCGGCATTAAACCCAGACTAGTGCGGTCCTTAAAGGAATCAAACAAGCACTCAGTAGAGGAGCTCGACTCCGTACTATGGGGGCTGTGGACCACGCCGAATCGCACTACTGGATACACACCGTTTTTTATGGTGTACGACACAGTGGCGGTTCTGCCTTGCGACATAATTCATGACTCACCTCGAGTGTGCATGTACAAAGAAAAAGAGGCCGAGCTTGATCGGCAGGACAGTTTGGACGCCCTGGAGGAGGAGCGCGACGTGGAAAAAGCCCGTTCCGCATTCTATCAGCAACAGGCTCGAAGGTATCAAAGCAGAGAAGTAAGGGCCAAAACCTATAACGTTGGCGAACTAGTTCTACGCCTTCCGGGGAAGAAAAAGAACAAGCTCACGCCCAAATGGGAAGGTCCCTTCATTATTAACCAGGTTCTGACCGGTGGAGCGTACCATCTGCGGGATGCATCAGATAATCGACTCGAGCCAAACCCATGGAACGCAGCCAGACTCCGAAGATTCTACGCCTAGTGCCGGACTCTATGTTCGTCTCCTTACCTCCATCAATTTTTCGCATATCCATTATCTGTCTTTTCTCTCTTTCTCTCTTTTTATTCTCCTCAAGGCCCTAAAAGGCTAAACTTGTGTCCTGGTTACACAATCTTGACGTGCTAACCACGCTCATTATACCCGGGGGCTTCTTATACAGAAGCTTAATCTAACTATTTTTTTGGGCTTTATGCCCCACACATGTGTTATTCTTCCACACGTACCTTTTTTCGCCATTATATGCATCAATATGACTTAAGTTTTGGCCAAGCTGGGTTGCCTGGCTCTTGTATTTATGCCCTACGTTCCCATTAATTCGGCTAGGGCATAAGGGTAGCACCTCTGCGATTGTTACTGCCGGGTCAGCCGGATGTGTCCCTCAGACTGGGTGAAGCCGAAAGCTAGCGTTCTTAAGGGAATATTCGGTCGGTGAACAAAAGATGACTTTTATTTAATTTGGCACATGCCCCCCAGATGTTTATATCCTGCGTCTCTTTTTGCAATTCAGGCATGCACATTAGGGCATGCGTACCCAGGGAAAGGAACCCTTAACGGAACTATTCTCCTTGGAAGATGTTTCTTACTACCCATGTAATATAACATAGCTGGTTGGGTACTTGTCTGTTCAAGCACTTATGACCCCTACGCCTGGTTTCCATGCATACCGCGGTTTTTACATAACTGAGCGGGTATTTGGATACACTCCGGATTATCGGGTCCAGAGGTCGAAGCGAAAAGGTCCGCCATGACAAATGATTTACAATCCGGCTAGGGACATTATATATGTCACTTGAAGCACACAGTCACTAAGACTGATTAAATTCTTCTTCTATACCATCCAACAGGCTGTCTAGCCTACAACCCTATTGGGAGTACTTTGCGGCTAATTCTACTTGGTCATACACCAAACTGATGGGGATCTCTTTCCCATCGGGCCCCACAGGTCTGACCTCGGCCATGTGGTTTGGGTCAGCTTTGGTATATCGCGTCTTCACCATACCCATGCTTCCCTTGCACCTTGTCGGCAGGCTGATATCTTCCATAATCGGAAGCACCGCCGCGCTCCCTTGAGCTTCGCTATAAGCTCCCCCATGCCCCCTGGCGGGGACACGGATGGCCACAAGGCTTGGGCAATACCTTGCATCACCTGGCAAACTTGTTCGTGCAGTTGTGAGAGCTCCGGTAGAAGATCACCCGCAGACTCGGGCATCTCCTCCGCGGGACGACCCGTCAGCATACCTGCGGACATAACTCTATTAGCGGACTTCTTCGCCGAACTCCTTCAAAAGTTCGTTCAAGCACTTACTAAAAATGCCGTGTCGAAGCCGCTTATTCTCCTTCACAGAGTCCGCAAGCTGGGCTCGGACGTCCTTCAGTTCCACGTCCAGCCGGATATTGGCGTCCTGGAGATTATTTTTCTCCTGCCTGACTCGCGTAAGCACGCACTTGCCAGCATTTAGCTGTCAATTAGCACGTTGCGCATCCTCCGGCACGGCCTCCGGATTCACTCCAGGGTCATCTGCAACATCTACTATTAGATTTGCATGCATGCCGCATACTATCTGGTACCTGTAATTCATTGCAATAGAAGCAAGTGTTACCAGAGGGGGCCTTCTCGGACTCCTTCAACGCAGCCACCGCGGCCTGTAGCTGGGCTTTGCACTCTTCCATCTCTTGAGACAATTGGGTATTCTTCTCTGTAAGAACCTGCACAAATAATGATCCTTAAATCAGTCGTGTCAACTGTTTCAAGTCTCAGGGGCTACTAATATATATAATTGTCAGATTTTCCTACCCGTATGTCCTTTACATACTGGTCCGTGGCTCTAGCAAGAACATTTTGAGCAGCACGGATGTACGCGTCTCCTAGTTGAAGGCATCGAACGCCTCCTGGGAGAAACAAGCATCACGGAGTACGGCCCGGCGACACATGTGATTCATGGCGCTCTCCACTTCGGAATTTGTAGCGGATAGTCGGTCCGCATCCTCTGTAGGAGGAGCATCCGGCGTCTGCCCCGTGTTAGCTTCCGCCTCTATATCCGACCCTGGAGCCCGACTGATGGAGGCATGATCGGCAGC
The DNA here is from genome assembly GCF_056163025.1 of Triticum urartu. Classification (NCBI taxonomy): domain Eukaryota; kingdom Viridiplantae; phylum Streptophyta; class Magnoliopsida; order Poales; family Poaceae; genus Triticum; species Triticum urartu. Next base: position 140,068,452 of record NC_141877.1, on the reverse strand, counting down.
CTCTCCGGATATAGTCCGGCGAGCGTTTTTCCTACTAGGAAACATGGACGTCGTTATATTTTAAAGAAAGACGACAACCACGGAGTGAGGTTTTGTATCATACCTCTACGCCGACGTCTCAGTCCTGACCGCCCTCCTTTTTGGCCTACCCGGCTTCGGTGCCCCTTGTTGGCGAGTCACTGCGGGTTCGGCATGGCGTCCCAAAGGCCTTCCCTATAAAACACCATAGGTGTACGGTAGGTGAAGTTCATAAAAGGGGATCCTTCTTGGAAGTTGGGACTCCGGTTTTTTCTTACATGCGAAGCAGGGAGTAGCCCAGGATAGTCGGCCATGATGGCCACCATGGCGTCATCGCAGCTCAATTGATAGAATGTCCTTTCTATCAGCTCCACAAATATGTCCGGATCCTCTTCGAGTCCGGGATCGAGGGCCCAGTCAGGGTCCTCCAGTTGTGGAGGTGGGCTGCTAACCTCCCTTACAGCTATTCATAGTTCCTGCCATGAAACGGCAAGGTGAGTATTTACGACGAAGAATGCGGGAAGGTTGAGAGTAAAGAGTGATAGCTTACCCAGCTTGGAGGGTTGTACATGGAGAATCCATCCCGTGGCTTAATACGGATGAACTCCTCTTCCTCTCCCTTGAACAACTCGGACATAATTTTTGCTAGAGCGGCAGCGGAGTCCGGTCCCTTACGCCCGCAGCGGGTGGCATCATCTTCCCCGTTAAAGCGCCACAGGGGGTGCCCTCGATATTGAAGTGGCTGCACCCCCCGCATTATGCATATTGACATAACCTCGATTATTGTCAATCCTGATTGAGCCAGCACTTTAATTCGGTCCATCAGGTAAAGGACTTCCCCGTTGTCTTCCTCCTGGGGGCTCCATGGGCACCAGCTTCAGCGTTTCTTTAGAGGAGCATTGCTGAACTCGGGAAGACCCCTCCGAATAGGATCTGGAAGGGGGACGTCCTCCATGTAAAACCACTCTGAAGTCTAGTCTTCAGACGTCTTCTTCGGGGTACCGAACAGGTATCCGGTCCCGGCGATGCGCCATATTTCGGCTCCGCCCACTTGATATAGTGACCCCTCCTATGTACGGGGCACAAGGCAGAATAGCCTCTTCCACAGCTCGAAATGAGCCTCGCAGCCCAGAAACAGCTCATAAAGGGCAACATAACCAACGATGTGTAATATGGAACCAGAGGTAAAATTATGCAACTGGAGGCTGTAAAACTCCAGGAGTCCGCGGAGGAACGAATGGATTGGGAATCCAAGTCCCCTTAGTAAATAAGGGACAAGGCATACCCACTCCCCCTTGGAGGGATTGGGGAAGCTCTCCGCTTGCTTCCCGCCATTATAGGTGGCGAGCCCGGCTCGAACGGGGACCATATATGCTGGAGGGAGAAATCCCTGGGTCTGCAGCTCTACTATTTGGTTGTGCGGGACGAAACACTTCTCCCAATCACCGAGCTTAGGGCTACGGGAGCGGGAGGAGGAGTTGCGATGGCCGGCCATGTTGGAATGGATTTTTCCGAGCGCGCTCCGATGGATACTCGCCGTGGGAGGATGGTGTGGTTTGGATCTAAGAATCCTCGTCCCTTTAATAGACAGTTTATTTACATGGCTAGGGGGGCGAATGTAAAAATGCCCTGGCTCCTCGCATTCGCTCGACACATGGAAGATAACCCTTATTGGGCGCAGAAGCCAAGAAGTGCAACATGTATGGGGAGCCGAACACTACTCAGCAGATATTCAGAATTTGGAGAAGAACTCGCCTTGTAATGTCGAAGACAATCTGCGCGCCGGACTCATCGTCATTGAAGCCTGGTTCGGGGGCTACTGAGGGAGTCCTGGATTACGGGGTGAGGGAGTCCTAGATTAGGGGGTCTCCGGTCAGCTGGACTATATCCTTTGGCCAGACTGTTGGACTATGAAGATACAAGATTGAAGACTTCGTCTCGTGTCCGGATGGGACTCTACTTGGCGTGGAAGGCAAGCTAGGCAATACGGATGTATATCTTCTCCTTTGTAACCGACCTTCTGTAACCCTAGCCCCCTCTGGTGCCTATATAAACCGGAGGGTTTTAGTCCGTAGGACAACATACAATCATACCATAGGCTAGCTTCTAGGGTTTAGCCTCTCCGATCTCGTGGTAGCTCAACTCTTGTAATACCCATATCATCAAGAAGAAATCAAGCAGGACGTAGGGTATTACCTCCATCAAGAGGGCCCGAACCTAGGTAAAACACCGTGTCCCCTGCCTCCTGTTACCATCCGCCTTAGACGCACAGTTTGGGACCCCCTACCCGAGATCCGCCGGTTTTGACACCGACATTGGTGCTTTCATTGAGAGTTCCTCTCTGTCGTCGCCATTAGGCTTGATGGCTCCTACAATCATCGATAGTGATGTAGTCCAGGGTGAGACTTTTGTCCCCGAATAGATCTTTGTGTTCGGCGGATTCGCACTGTGGGCCAACTCGCTTGGCCATCTGGAGCAGATCGAAAGTTATGACCCTGGCCATCAGGTCAGGTTTGGAAGCTTAAACTACACGGCCAATATCCGCGAAGACTTGATCTTCGACGGATTCGAGCCCCTGCCTTGTGTGCCACGCGGTCACGATGGGTACGATTTAGCTCTACCATCGGACAGTGTTTAGGAGATCGCACCGGCAGCCGCTCCGACCCTCAATTCGGAGCCAGTTGCGCCATCCATGAACGTGTGGATAGACCCCGCCACGGAGGTCATATCCTCTGCGGCGATCGAGCCGAATATCGACCTTACCCTTCACGAGAGCCGTGTTGCTAAACTGTTGGATCCTTCTCCGGCCACGGACTCCGAACCGCCTGCGCCCGTTCCCGTCGAATCCGATTGGGCGCCGATCATGGAGTTTACCTCTGCGGATATTTTTCAGCACTCGCCCTTTGGCGACATACTGAACTCATTAAGGTCTCTCTCCCTGTCAGGAGAGTCCTGGCCGAACTACGTCTAGCAGGATTGGGATGCGGATGACGAAGAAATTCGCCGCCCACCCACCACCCACTTAGTAGCCACTGTCGATGACTTAACCGACATGCTCGACTACGACTCCGAAGACATCGATGGTATGGAAGATGATGCAGGAGACGAAGATGAACAACTACCAACAAGGCACTAGACAACCACCTCATCATACGATATATACATGGTGGACACACCCAAAGAAGGCAATGGCGATGAGACAACGGAGGATGACCCCTCCAAGAAGCAACCCAAGCGCCAGCGTCAGGGGCGCTGCTCTAAGTCCCGCCAAGGCAAAAGTGGTGATACCGGCATCGGAGATAATAGCACTCCGGACAGTGCCAAAGACAACAATAATCCCCTCCAGCAAGATTTAGAGCAGGAGAATGGAGGAGCCAGCCCTCCTGAGAGAGCGGCAGATGGAGTGGCGGAGGATGATAATTACATGCCTCCCTCCGAAGACGAGGCAAGCCTCGACGATGACAAATTCGTCATGCCAGAGGATCCTGTCGAACAAGCGCACTTCAAGCGCCGGCTTATAGCCACGGCAAATAGCCTTAAGAAAAAGCAGGAGCAGCTTCAAGCTGATCAAGATTTGCTAGATGACAGATGGACTGAAGTCCTGGCGGCCGAGGAATATAAATTCGAACGCCCCTCCAAGAGTTACCCAAAGTGCAGGTTGCTGCCCCGACTGGAGGAGGAAGCACCGAAACGTACATCCCCGGCGTATGACGTGGCTGATCGGCCACCTCGTGGCCGCGACAGAGAGACATTCTAGCCAAAAGCTCGGCCCGCACCCCGACGCCATTCAAATAAAAAGTCATGGGGAAATACGCTAGACCTGCAAGACGTATTGGAGGACAAAGCAAAACATGCAACATCAATCTACGGATCACGAGGGCGCGCCGCTATGCGAGACGATAATCATCACGCCGGATACAGTAAAAGTAAGTCCGGCCGGGCCGAACCCAGCGGGCAAGACTCATTTGAGCTGCGTCGCGATATAGCACAGTATAGAGGCGTCGCACACCCCTTATGCTTCACAGACGAAGTAATGGATCATCAAATCCCAGAATGTTTCAAAAACGTAAATATAGAATCATACGACGGCACAACAGATCTTGTGGTATGGATCGAGGATTTCCTCCTGCACATCCACATGGCCCGCGGTGATGACCTACACGCCATCAAATACCTCCCACTCAAACTCAAAGGACCAGCTCGGCATTGGCTCAACAGCTTTCCAGCAGAGTCCATTGGCTGTTGGGAAGATCTGGAAGCCGCATTCCTCGACAACTTTCAGGGCACTTATGTGAGACCACCAGATGCCGATGACTTGAGCCACATAATTCAGCAGCCAGAGGAATCGTCCAGGCAATTCTGGCCACGGTTCCTAACAAAGAAAAATCAAATCGCCGGCTGTCCGGATGCAGAGGCCCTAGCAGCCTTCAAGCACAACATCCGCGACGAGTGGCTAGCCCGGCACCTTGGTCAGGAAAAGCCGAAATCTATGGCAGCCCTCACGACACTCATGACCCGCTTTTGTGCAGGAGAAGACAGATGGCTGGCTCACAGTAATAACATATCAAAGAATGATGGTACTTCGGATACCAAGGACGGCAATGGCAGGTCACGTCGCAACAAACATAAGCTCCGCATTAACAGCGACAATACCGAGGATACGGCAGTCAATGCCGGATTCAAAGGCTCTAAACCCGGTCAGCGGAAAAAGCCATTCAAAAGAAGCACTCCGGGCCCGTCCAGTTTGGACCGTATACTCGATCGCTCGTGTCAAATACACGGCACCCCCGACATGCCAGCCAACCACACCAACAGGGATTGTTGGGTGTTCAAGCAGGCCGGCAAGTTAAACACCGAAAATAAAGATAAGGGGTCACATAGCGATGACGAGGAGGAGCCCCGGCAGCCGAACACCGAAGGACAAAAGAGGTTCCCCCCTCAAGTGCGGACGGTGAACATGATATACGCATCCCACATCCCCAAGAGGGAACGGAAGCATGTGCTCAGGGACGTATATGCGTTGGAGCCAGTCGCCCCAAACTTCAACCCATGGTCTTCCTGTCCGATCACCTTCGACCACAAGGACCACCCCACTAGTATCTGTCATGGCAGATTCACCGCATTGGTCCTAGACCCAAACATTGACGGATTTCACCTCACTCGAGTCCTTATGGATGGCGGCAGCAGCCTGAACCTGCTTTATCAGGACACAGTGCGCAAAATGGGTATCGAACCCTCAAGGATCAAACCCACAAAAACGACCTTTAAAGGCGTCATACCAGGTGTAGAGGCCCATTGCACAGGCTCAGTCACACTGGAAGTGGTCTTCGGATCCCCGGATAACTTCCGAAGCGAAGAGTTAATCTTCGACATAGTCCCGTTCCGCAGTGGCTACCATGCACTGCTCGGGCGAACCGCATTGATTCAATGCGGTACCACATTATGCATATCTCAAGCTCAAGATGCCAGGACCTCAGGGGGTCATTACAGTCAATGGAAACACATAGCGCTCTCTCCGCACGGAGGAGCACACTGCAGCCCTCGCAGCAGAAGCACAAAGCAGCCTCTTAAGGCAATCCACTAGTTTGCCTATTAAGGACCCGGACAACTTCAAGTGCGCCCGGAGTAATCGGCAACTGGACCACCTGGCACATTCCGAGCTTGCATAGCAATGTAGCCCCACCCCGGTACCAGCCAAATGGCGAAATCCGTGCCACGCGTACATAATTACGCATTAAAAATACCATGGGCAGAGGCGGGGAGGGGGGCACGACTGCGGCACACCCCATGCCGCGGCTTAAACCGCACTAGGGGCTTCCCGCTTTGTTATTTTTCTCTTTCAGGACTTTAATATCTGGAAACCCTGTCCGGCAGCATGATTGCCGAACACATGATGCAGCAACCAAGGAGGCAGAAAGCTATGTCACACCACGGAACTCCCAGGTGGATTACGATAACGAGTGAAATATTTGCTTTAATACTATTCCTCAGCTTGCCCTTGGAAGGGACATGTCAAACAGTCCTACTTTTTGCTTATCGCACTACTTGTATCATTCTTCTTTAACGCACCTTTTTGAATAAACAATGCATAGCATTAAGACTATTATTGCATTCTTCCTTTATATATATATATGTTCATTCACGACATCTAGCACCCGTACACTCTGGTACGGCCAATATGCTAGGGGCTTAAGCATACCCCATAATACGGCGTGAGAAGTCCGAACACTTTCGATGGTGTGGCACCCTGAACTTATAGAATTATATGCATCAGCTCCGAATCATGTCTTGGGTCAATAGTTGGGTTTGCCCGGATCCCATGTTTTGGTACCTTACGTTCCGCTATATCGGCTAAGGTAGCACTGGGAGAACTACTGCGATTGTGCCCCGGTTCTGCTGGGCTAAGCACCTCAGTAGAGAAAGCTAAAACTGACTGTCATGATAAGGCGAGATACTGGTCGCTGTTCAAGAGGTTTCAAGTCCCTAAAGACTTATGCCGCTTAGAGCGAGGAGTTGGCCCTGTCCGGCTTAAGGCGTGTATCGCGCCCCGAATTCGGCCTTCCGAATACTAGGGGCCTCGCCGAAATTTAAAATTATAGAATTCTATGGCTAAGTGAGAGTGATAACGCATTATGGTTCGATTGCCTTGTTCGTTGTGCTGAGCACCTCCCTCGAAGGACCCAACAATGGGAACAAGAGTGCTCAGGTTTATCCCGAACACCCCAGCACTCATGGCGTGGGGGCAGAAGCCGACGACTAGCCATCTCTCAGATTTGATAAACAGCCGAACAGAAGGTAATATTTTAAATTCAGACAAGCGTTGCATAGCGCATATGAACAAGTTTTCATAATACAGGATCACATGAGCAAGTTTACTCAAATATTACATCTTTCATACACTCGTCCGCTACGAGACGGGCACCCTTCAGTACACCCTCATAGTACATCTCGGGGTGGCGATGCTCCTTGCCCTGCGGCGGCCCTTCCTTCACCAGCTTCACGGCGTCCATCTTGGCCCATTGCACCTTCACACGGGCGAAAGCCCGGCGTGCACCTTCGATGTAGACGGACCACTTGATGACTTCCAGCCGTGGGCAGGCATCCACAAGCCACCTCACCAGGCGGAAGTAGCTGTTGGGAAGGGCGTCGCCAGGCCACATCCGGACTATAAAGCCCTTCATGGCCTGTTCGGCTGCCTTGTGCAGCTCGACCAGTTGCTTCAGCTGGTCGCTCAGAGGCATCGGGTGTTCGGTCCCAGTATACTGAGACCAGAACAGCTTCTCCGTTGAGCTTCCCTCCTCGGCCTGGTAAAACTGTGCGGCATCCAACACACTGTGGGGCAAATCTGCGAATGCTCCTGGAGAGCTCCGGATTCATGTAAGTAACAAGTAATTTACTTTCACATGCTTGCTTTGCATATAGAATGCCTTACCCGCCACTATTTTCTTCATCGCATCAATCTCCTGGAGGGCCTTTTGGGCTTCGGCCTTGGCATTCTTTACGCTCTCGAGGGCCGCGGCAAGCTCGGACTCTCGCGTCTTCAAGTCAAGCTCCAACGCCTCGTGCTTCGTCACGAGAGCGTGGAGCTCTTGCTGCACCTCGCCCACCCATGCCTCCTGCCTTTCCTGCTCGGTGCGCTCCTTGGCCGCTTTGTTTTCGGCCTCGGATAGCGCTTGCTTCAGGGTCGCCACCTCGGTCGTGGCCCCTGGCAAATTTACGATGATCCTGTCATTTCGCAATCGCATTCTTTTTTATATATCCATAGACTAGGTATTACTTACCTTTGTTCTCCTCGAGCTGCCTCTTGGCAAGGCCGAGCTCTTCCTTGGACCCTTCGAGGTCCTGCTTCAGTGCGGCGACCTCCGCAGTCAGTGCGGCAGAGGCCAGCAGCGAAGCCTGCATACGTATATATACATACTTATATTAGACTCATGCGATATTGTTTGATCCTCTGTTCGGCTTTTCTTTGTGAACACCGAACAGAGCATCAGGGGCTACTGTCTATGTGGTAATATTTTTCCTATATTTAAAATACTTACCTCAAAGCCTGTTAGAAGGCTATCACAAGCTTTAGTTAGTCCGCTCTTGGCGGACTGAACCTTCTGGATCACCGCACTCATAATAGTGCGGTGCTCTTCATCGATAAGCGCTGCGAAGCACTCCCAGCAGACTGTCCGGTGCCTCTGGATGGACAGAGGTCACCGGCACAGGCGTCTTGCCCCTTTTGGAAGGAGGCTGCCTGACTGAGTCCAGAACCACTGGAGGTTCCGGCGCGATGTTCGGCTGAGGGCCGAACTCGGAGCCCTCGGGAGCCTTGCTCCCTCTGCTCCCGAAATCCGGAAGGTCACCTTGAGGCGCCTCCAGGACTGTTTCCCCTCGACCCGGTGCCTCTTGAGACAATACCTCGGCGTTGTCCATAGAGCAAGGGGAGGTGGCAGTCGGAAGTGGATCGCTATCCATATCCGACGAGCCCAGGGAGCCGTCCGACGAAGATACGTCAATACGGGCTCGTGGCGGTCTGCATAATCATAATTCGGTGTTAGGAGAAGCAGTGCAACAAGGGTATGCTATGAGTTACTCTGGCATCCGAATACTTACGACTTCGCCAGGGGCTTGGCCCTGAGCAGCCACTTGTCTTCGCCTTCGGCGGCGGTGGTCGAGTGGTCTGGAAGGAGAGTCCTTCCCTTCTTGGACCCTTCGCCCCCCGGTTGGGGCGACCCGCCTTTTCTTGTCTCCCCCGACTGGAGGGGGAGCATCTTCATCTTCCTCCTCGTCTTCGGGGGAGGAGTGCGTCACGGAGTTATTGGACGATGAGTCCGATAACACCTGGCATCGGGAACTCTTTTGGGTTCCCTTGGCCTTCTTGGTCTTCTTCGTCACCTTGTAAGGAGCCGGAGTCAGCATCTCCGTCAGGAGAGCGTCCGTAGTGTCTTCGAGCAGAGGGGCCGGACAGTTAATCTGCCCCGACGTCTCCACCCAGTCCTGTCAAAGGCATGGAGCTCAGACCCCGCACATGGTTAAGCTAGGGGAAATAAATATCCTACCAGATGTATAGAACTCACCGAATGCGCTAGGCCCTTCGCGCTTAGCCCGCGGTCCTCGGTGAGAGAGGGAGGGACCTCAGCGCCCTTGAACAACACCCTCCAGACGTCCTTGTGCATCGTGTCGAAGAGCTCGCTCAGAGTCTGGTGATGGGCCGGGTCGAACTCCCACAAATTGAAATCCCGTAGTTGACACGGGAGGATCCGGCGGATGAGCATGACCTGGACTATGTTGACAAGCTTGAGCTTCTTGCTTGCCATATTCCGGATACATTTTTGGAATCCATCTAGCTCCACCGATGAACCCCAGGACAGGCCCTTCTCCTTCCAGGAGGTGAGCCGCATGGGGATTCCGGATCGAAACTCGGGGGCCGCCACCCAGTTGGTGTCGCGCGGCTCGGTGATGTAGAACCACGCCGATTGCCACCCCTTTATGGTCTCCACGAAGGAGCCTTCAAGACATATAACATTGGGCATCTTGCCCACCATGGCTCCGCCGCATTCTGCTTGTTGGCCTCCCACCACCTTCGGCTTGATATTGAAGGTCTTCAACCACAGGCCGAAGTGGGGCCGGATGCGGAGAAAAGCCTCACACACGACGATGAACTCCGAAATGTTGAGGATGAAGTTCGGGGCTAGATCATGAAAGTCCAGCCCGTAGTAGAACATAAGATCACGGACGAATGGATGGAGGGGAAACCCCAGTCCGCGGAGGAAGTGGTGGAGGAAAACTACCCTCTCGTGAGGTTCCGGGGTAGGGACGATCTGCCCCGCAGTGGGCAGCCGATGCGTGATATTCGCGGCTAAGTATCCGGCTCCGCACAGCTTCTTAATGTGTCCCTCCGTAACGGAGGAAGCCATCCATTTGCCTCCCGCTCCGGACATGATTGGAGAAGGTTGAAAGGAAGGATGTGGACTTGGGCGTTGGAGCTCGGGTGCGCAAGAATGGATGAGCAAGGAGGAAGAAGGCGTGGGTAGAAAAAGGTTAAACCTTGTCCCTTTATAAGGGCGGCCGAAACTATGCGCCCCCACTAGCCTGGTAAAACTCGCTTATCCCCCAAGCGCCATAATCGATGGTGCGGTTGGGTTACCCACGCCCGTACTGATGAGAATCCCATAATAAGGGGGACACGATCTCTGCTTTGACAAGACATGTCAAGAAACTGCCTCGCGTTATGTGCGGGGCTAGTTAAAGAAAAACGGTTTGAATAATCATCGGGCCATGGCATAATGTCATGCCGCCAAAACGTGTCAACATATTAGATTTTTGGAAATATTATTCTCTCTACAGTGGTATGTGGAACTTATTTTGCAGGGTCGAACACTATCCTTGTATTCAAATTCTTCCGTGGTGTATTCAGAGGAAGAATCCGCCTTGCAATGCCGAAGACAACACTTCGCGCCAGACTCATCGTCATTGAAGCCTGGTTCAGGGGCTACTGAGGGAGTCCTGGATTAGGGGGTCTCCGGACAGCTGGACTATATCCTTTGGCCGGACTGTTGGACTATGAAGATACAAGATTGAAGACTTCGTCTCGTGTCCGGATGGGACTCTACATGGTGTGGAACGCAAGCTAGGCAATACGAATATGTATATCTCCTCCTTTGTAACCGACCTTGTGTAACCCTAGCCTCCTCTGGTGTCTATATAAACCGGAGGGTTTTAGTCCGTAGGACAACATACAATCATACCATAGGCTAGCTTCTAGGGTTTAGCCTCTCCGATCTCGTGGTAGATCAACTCTTGTAATACCCATATCATCAAGAATAAATCAAGCAGGACGTAGGGTTTTACCTCCATCAAGAGGGCCCGAACCTAGGTAAAACATCGTGTCTCCGACCTCTTGTTACCATCCGCCTTAGACGCACAGTTCGGGAACCACTACCCAAGATCCTTCGGCTTTGACACCGACAGGGGGTCTCCGGACATCCGGACTATATCCTTTGGCCGGACTGTTGGACTATGAAGATACGACATTGAAGAGTTCGTACCGTGTCCAGATGGGACTCTCCTTGGCGTGGAAGGCAAGCTTGGCAATACGGATATGTAGATCTCCTCCCTTGTAACTGACTTTGTGTAACCCTAGCCCCCTCCGGTGACTATATAAACCGGAGGGTTTAGTCCGTAGGACAACATACAATCATACCATAGGCTAGCTTTTAGGGTTTAGCCTCTATGATCTCGTGGTAGATCAACTCTTGTAATACTCATATCATCAAGAACAATCAAGCAGGACGTAGGGTATTACTTCTATCAAGAGGGCCCGAACCTCAGTAAACTTCGTGTCCCCTGCCTCCTGTTACCATCCACCTTAGACGCACAGTTCAGGACCCCCTACCTGAGATCCGCCGGTTTTGACACCAAAAATAGCACACAAGGTATTCCTCCGGTATCTAGGAGTTGCATAATCTCATAGTCAAAGGAATATGTATATGACATGAAGAAAGCAATAGCAATAAAATAGAATGATCATTATGCTAAGCTACCGGATGGGTCTTGTCCATCACATCATTCTCTAATGATGTGATCCCGTTCATCAAATGACAACACATGTCTATGGTAAGGAAACTTAACCATCTTTGATTAACGAGCTAGTCAAGTAGAGGCATACTAGGGACACCTTGTTTTGTCCGTGTATTCACACACGTACAAAGTTTCCAGTTAATACAATTCTAGCATGAATAATAAACATTTATGATGATATAAGGAAATATAAATAACAACTTTATTATTGCCTCTAGGGCATATTTCGTCCAGTCTCCCGCTTGCACTAGAGTCAGTAATCTAGTTCCCATAGCCATGTGATTTAACACGAATAGTTCACATCTTTATGTGATTAACACCCAGAGGGTTTACTAGAGTCAATAATCTAGTTCACATCGCTATGTTATTAACACCCAAAGAGTACTAAGGTGTGATCATGTTTTGCTTGTGAGAGAAGTTTAGTCAATGGGTCTGCCACATTCAGATCCGTATGTATTTTGCAAATTTCTATGTCAACAAAGCTCTACACGGAGCTAATCTAGCTAATTGGTCCCACTTTCAATATGTATACAGATTGAGACTCATAGTCATCTAGATCAGTGTCAAAGCTTGCATCGACGTAACCCTTCACAACGAACTCTTTGTCACTTCCATAACCGAGAAATATTTCCTTAGTCTTGTAAGGATAATTTTGACCGCTGTTAGTGATCTACTCCTGGATCACTATTGTAACCCCTTGCCAAACGCATGGAAGGCACATAATAGGTCTGGTACACAGCATGGCATACTTTATAGAACCTATGGCTGAGGCATAGGGAATGACCTTCATTCTCTTTCTAGTTTCTATCGTGGTCATGTTTTGAGTCTTACTCAACTTTACACCTTGCAACACAGGCAAGAACTCCTTTGACTGTTCTATTTTGAACTCCTTCAAAATCTTATCAAGGTATGTACTTTGTGAAAGTCCAATTAAGCATCTTGATCTATCTCTATAGATCTTGATGCCCAATATATAAGCAGCTTCACCGATATCCTTCATTGAAAAATTCTTATTCAAGTATCCTTTTATGCTATCCAGAAATTATGTATTATTTCTAATCAACAATATGTCATCCACATATAATATTAGAAATGCTACAGAGCTCCCACTCACTTTCTTGTAAATACAGGCTTCACTACAAGTCTATATAAAACTATAGGCTTTGATCAACTCGTCAAAGCATATATTCCAACTCTGAGATGCTTGCACCAGTCCATAAATGGATCGCTGGAGCTTGCACACATTGTTAGCACCTTTAGGATCGACAAAACCTTCTGTTTGCATCATATACAACTCTTCTTTAAGATATCCATTAAGGAATGCAGTTTTGACATCCATTTGCTAGATTTCATAAAATGCGGCAATTGCTAGCATGATTCAGACAGACTTTAAGCATCGATACGAGTGAGAAAATCTCATCGTAGTCAACACGTTGAACTTGTCGAAAACCTTTTGCTACAATTCGAGCTTTGTAGACAGTAATACTACTATTAGTGTTCGTCTTCTTCTTGAAGATCCATTTATTCTCAATGGCTTGCCGATCATCGGGCAAGTCAATCAAAGTCCATACTTTGTTCTCATACATGGATCCTATCTCAGATTTCATGGCCTCAAGCCATTTATTGGAATCTGGGCTCATCATCACTTCCTCATAGTTCATAGGTTTGCCATGGTCTAGTAACATGACTTCCAGAACAGGATTACCGTACCACTCTGGTTGGTGTAACTTGATCCAAAGTTTCATGATCATTATCATTAGCTTCCTCTCTAGTTTGTGTAGGCATCACGGGAACGGTTTTATGTGTTGAGCTACTTTCCAATTCGGGAGAAGGTACAATTACCTCATCAAGTTCTACTTTCCTCCCACTCACTTCGTTCGAGCGAAACTCCTTCTCTAGAAAGGATCCATTCTTAGCAACAAATATCTCGCCTTTGGATCTGTGATAGAAGGTGTACCAAACAGCTTCCTTTGGGTATCCTATGAATATACATTTCTTTGATTTGGGTTCGAGCTTATCAGGTTGAAGCTTTTTCACGTAAGCATCACAGCCCCAAACTTTAAGAAATGACAGCTTAGGTTTTTTTCCAAACCATATAGTTCATACAGTGTCGTCTCAACGGATTTAGATGGTGCCCTATTTAACGTGAATGCAACTGTCTCTAATGCATAACCCCAAACAATAGTGGTAAATCGGTAAGAGACATCATAGATCGCACCATATCTAATAAAGTATGGTTACAATGTTCGGACACACCATTACGCTGTGGTGTTCCAGGTGGCATGAGTTGTGAAACTATTCCACATTGTTTTAAATGAATGCCAAAATCGTAACTCAAATATTCACCTCTGCGATCAGATCGTAGAAACTTTATTTTCTTGTTATGGCGATTCTCCACTTCACTCTGAAATTCTTTGAACTTTTTCAAATGTTTCAGACTTGTGTTTCATTAAGTAGATATACCCATATCTGCTCAAATCATCTGTGAAGGTTAGAAAATAACGATACCCGCGGCGAGCCTCAACACTCATCGGACCGCATACATCGGTATGTAATATTTCCAATAAGTCAGTGGCTCACTCCATTGTTCTGGAGAACGGAGTCTTAGTCATCTTGCCCATGAGGAATGGTTTGCAAGCATCAAATGATTCATAATCAAGTGATTCCAAAAGTCCATCCGAATGGAGTTTCTTCATGCGCTTTACACCAATATGACCTAAACGGCAGTGCCACAAATATGTTGCACCATCATTATCAACTTTGCATCTTTTGGCATCAATATTATGAATATGTGTATCACTATGATCGATTCGATAAACCATTTACATTGGGTGTATGACCATAGAAGGGTTTATTCATGTAAATAGAACACCAATTATTCTTTGACTTAAATGAATAACTGTATTGTAATAAACATGATCCAATCATAATCATACTCAACGCAAACACCAAATAACATTTATTTTAGGTTCAACATTAATCCTGGAGGTAAAAGGAGTATGCGATGGTGATCTTATCAACCTTGGAATCATTTCCGACACACATCGTCACCTTTCCCTTAACTAGTCTTTGTTCATTTTGCAACTCCTGTTTCATGTTACTAATCTTAGCAACTGAACTGGTATCAAATACCCTGGGGTTACTATGAACACTAGTAAAGTACACATCAATAACATGTATATCAAATATACTTCTGTTCACTTTGCCATCCTTCTTATCCGCCTAGTATTTGGGGTAGTTCCGCTTCCAGTGACCATTCCCTTTGTAGTAGTACCACTCAGTTTCAGGCTTGGGTTTAGCTTTGGGCTTCTTCATGGGAGTGGCAACTTGCTTGCCATTCTTCTTGAAGTTCCTTTTCTTTCCCTTGCCCTTTTACTTGAAACAAGTGGTCTTATCAACCATCAACACTTGATGCTTTTTCTTGATTTCTACCTTCACCGATTTTAGTATTGTGATGAGCTTGGGAATCATTTTTGTTATCCCTTGCATATTATAGTTCATCACAAAGTTCTAGTAACTTGGTGATAGTGACTAGAGAACTCTGTCAATCACTATCTTATCTGGAAGATTAACTCCCACTTGATTCAAGTGATTGTAGTACTCAGACATTCTGAGCACATGCTCACTAGCTGAGCTATTCTCCTCCATCTTGTAGGCAAAGTACTTGTCAGAGCTCTCATACCTCTCGACATGGTCATGAGTCTGAAATACCAATTTCAACTCTTGGAACATCTTATATTCTCCATGGCGTTCAAAACGTTTTTAAAGTCCCGGTTCTAAGCCGTAAAGCATGGTGCACTAAACTATCAATTAGTCATCATTCCGAGCTTGTCAAATGTTCATAACGTCTGCATGTGCTCCTGCAACAGGTCTGTCACCTAGCAGTGCATCAAGGGCATAATTCTTTTGTGCAGCAACGAGGATAATCCTCAGATCATGGACCCAGTCCACATCATTGCTACTATCATTTTTTACTTAGTTCTCTCTAGGAACATATCAAAAACATAGGGGAGCTACAACGCGAGCTATTTATCTACAACATAGATATGCAAATAATACCAGGACTAAGTTCATGATAAATTAAAGTTCAATTAATCATATTACTTAAGAACTCCCAGTTAGATAGACATCCCTCTAGTCATCTAAATGATCACGTGGTCAATATCAACTAAACCATGTCCGATCATCACGTGAGATGGAGTAGTTTTATATGGTGAACATCTCTATATTGATCATATCTACAATATGATTCACGTTCGACCTTTCGGTCTTAGTGTTCCGAGGCCATATTTGCATATGCTAGGCTCGTCAAGTTTAACCCGAGTATTTTGCACATGCAAAACTGGCTTGCACCCGTTGTATGTGAACGTAGAGCTTATCACACCCAATCATCATGTGGTGTCTCGGCACGACGAACTGTCGCAACGATGCATACTCAGGGAGAACACTTATACCTTGAAATTTAGTGAGTGATCATCTTATAATGCTAGCGCCGTACTAAGCAAAATAAGATGCATAAAAGATAAACATCACATGCAATCAAAAAATTGACATGATATGGCCATCATCATCTTGTACCTTTGATCTCCATCTCCAAAGCACCGTCATGATCTCCATTGTCACTGGCTTGACACCTTGATCTCCATCGTAGCGCCGTTGTCGTCTCGCTAACTATTGCTTCTATGACTATTGCTACCGCTTAGTGATAAAGTAAAGCAATTACATGGGGATTGCATTTCATACTATAAAAGCGACAACCATAAGGCTCCTGCCAGTTGCCGATAACTTTTACAAAACATGATCATCTCATACAACAACTTATATCTCATCATGTCTTGACCATATCGCATCACAACATGCCCTGCAAAAACAAGTTAGACATCCTCTACTTTGTTGTTGCAAGTTTTACGTGGCTGCTACGGGCTTCTAGCAAGAACCTTTCTTACCTACGCATCAAAACCACAACGATTTTTCGTCAAGTGTGCTTTTTTAACCTTCAACAAGGACCAGCCGTAGTCAAACTCGATTCAACTAAAGTTGGAGAAACAGACACCCGCCAGCCACCTGTGTTTGAAGCACGTCGGTAGAACAAATCTCATGAACGCGGTCATGTAATGTCGGTCCAGCCTGCTCCATCCAACAATACCGCTGAATCAAAGTAAGACGTTGGTGATAAGCAGTATGACTATTATCGCCCACAACTCTTTGTGTTCTGCTCGTGCATCTCATCTACGCATAGACCTGGCTCTGATACCACTGTTGGGGAATGTAGCAGGCAATTTCAAAATTTTCCTATGCTCACGCGAGATCTATCTGAGATGCATAGCAACGAGAGGGGGAGAGCATCTTCATACCCTTGAAGATCGCAAAGCGGAAGCATTTTATCAACGCAGTTGATGTAGACGTACACCTTCACGATCCGTCCTAATCAAGTACCAAACGTACGACACCTCCGTGTTCAGCACACGTTCAGCTCGATGACGTCCTCTCCTTCTTGATCCAGCAAGACGGGCGAAGTAGTAGATGAGTTCCGGTAGCACGATGGCGTGGTGACGGTGTTGGTGAAGAACAATCTCCGCAGGGCTTCGCCAAGCACTACGGAAACTGTGACGGAGGATAAACTAGAGGGGACGGGGTTGCCGGCACACGGCTTGGTGATTCTTGATGTGTTCCAGGTAATAGCCCTGCTCCTCTATTTATATGTTGAGCCTTGGGGTCAAAACATGGAGTAAAAGCCTCCTCAAAGTCGGTTTTGCCCGCAAGGAAGAGTCCTTCCCGGACTTCCAGGACCAGACGCCATAGTCCTTGACGTCTGGCCCAGACGCCATGGGCCTCGGCATCTGGCCCAGGGCCAAGCGCCAGGGTCTCCGGCGTTTGGCCCCTGGCTTCTGCAAAACTCATTTTGCACCGACCTAAAGCCCCGTGGGCTTCACCCCTTGGCCGAACCATATCATCCCATATATCAATCTTTACCTCCGGACCATTCCATAGCTCTTCGTCATGTCTGTGATCACATCCGGGACTCCGAACAATATTCGGTCACCAACATACATAACTCATATAGTACTATATCGTCAACAAACGTTAAGCGTGCGGACCCTACGGGTTCGAGAACTAGGTAGACATGACCGAGACACCTCTCTGGTCAATAACCAATAGCAGAACCTAAATGCCCATATTGGCTCCAACATATTCTATGAAGATCATTATCGGTCGAACCTTTTGTCAACATATGTAATTCCCTTTGTCATCGGTATGTTACTTGCCCGAGATTCGATCATCGGTATCCTCATACCTAGTTCAATCTCGTTACTGGCAAGTCCCTTTACTCGTTCCGTAATACATCACCTCATGACTAAGTCCTTAGTCGTTTTCTTGCAAGCTTATGATGTGTATTACCGAGAGGGCCCAGAGACACCTCTCCGATGCTCGGAGTGACAAATCCTAATCTCGATCTATGCCAACCCAACAAACACCTTCGGAGATACCTGTAGAGCATCTTTATGATCACCCAGTTACGTTGTGACGTTTGATAGCACACAAAGCATTCCTCCGGTATCCGGGAGTTGCATAATCTCATAGTCAAAGGAATATGTATATGACATGAAGAAAGCAATAGCAATAAAACTGAACAGTCATTATGCTAAGCTAACGGATGGGTCTTGTCCATCACATCATTCTCTAATGATGTTATCCCATTCATCAAATGACAACACATGTCTATGGTCAGGAAACTTAACCATCTTTGATTAACGAGCTAGTCAAGTAGAGGCATACTAGGGACACCCTGTTTTGTCTATGTATTCACACATGTACTAAGTTTCTGGTTAATACAATTCTAGCATGAATAATAAATATTTATCATGATATAAGGAAATATAAATAAGAACTTTATTATTGCCTCTAGGGCATATTTCCTACAGGAAGGCACCGACTAATAAAATTACATCCGTGGCTACTTTTGCTGAGTTTTTGTGAGTGCAAAAATCCGGCACGGTACTATAGCTCACAGGGAGCGGTACTACCCCGCAGGGTGCGGAAGAAAAAAATTACTTCCGCCCCTACATCCGCACATGCCACGGTACTAGGCCAGAGGCCATGATACTACCGCATGCTAGGAGCGGTACTACCGCACGTGCGGTACTGCCGCTACCGCTGGGCGGTACCACCGTTGCCAGCTGCGGTACTACTGCTCCCTTGAGCAGTTCTACCACAACCGCAGACCAGTAGCACTATGATGCCTTCATCTTCCCAGCTACAAGGGGAACAACCAGTGCTCCAAAGAGGCAAGGAAAGGACGTGCAAAGGAATATATGTGTACGTGATGATACCACCTGTTGGCGGATATTACTATTAAATATAAACCGGCCATGAGGGGCCGGGTTATGCCCACAATGAGTTAGTCATGTTTGAAGCCCATGAAGACAAGAAGTATGGCGCTTTATAGAGGAGATCTAATAGGAAGGCCCAGGGCCCGAAGGCGGATTAGGGACCATAGACATAAACCACCATAGGATATGTAACTTATGTTGTAAGGCAAGGAAAGGTAGAAACCGAGTCGGGCACGTGTATGAGACGGCCTCGGGATTCTGTATACCGCCGGGCGTTAACCTGTCTATATAAAGGGACGACCGGCGGTGGTTCAGGGACAACAGACAATAACTTGAGAGCCAGGCAAAGCGGATTCGCTCCCTGGTCATCGAAACCCTAGCAATTCCATCACAACTAGAGTAGGCTTTTACCTTCATCGCAAGGGGCCGAACCAGTATAATTCCTTGCGTCCCTTGTCCGCTTTAAACCCCTTTAAGCTAACCCGTCGCGATGGCTCCACGACTAAGTCCTTTCACTAGGACATCTTCCGTGACAAAACTACAACAGTTGGCGCCCACCGTGGGGCTATCACACGATGGTTTCGAGTTCTTGAAGGGCATCTTCGAAGGACTCAAGCGATACGCTGTGGGCCAGATGACCAAGAGTCGTCGCGACAAGCTCTAACTCGACGACGCAGGATGGGGCCCCGAGACCGGCTCGATTGAGTACGGGTATCGGGTCCCCTTTGGCAGAATACACATTTTCATTGGCAAGATCGGCGAACCAGGCCCTCAGCCGGACATCTACACCGACATCGTCGAGACGGCTCAGCGTGCAAGACCTGTGCGAGTTCAGGCCGCCGTAAAGCGTGCCTAAGTGGGAGTCATCCACGGAGTGGAATCTGAGGATAGATCGGTATCTGGTGGCGAAACCGTCGTCTACTCTGATGACGAGTCTTCAACTGGAGAGACCGAGTCGCTGTATCAGTTGCATGATGGCCGGGTTAGTGGCGGTTCCGATGGCGACGGTATTCTAGACCTATCTGATCCGCCGAGCCGGGTTCCGATCTTCATGGCCGGTACACAATCGATGCAGCATTCTTCTACCGCCGCAGCGATGATTTCCGGTTCAGGAGCTGCAACACCAGCCGGGGCAGGGGGCTCTGCACCACCATCGGCTCAAGCTTTGTCTGATTTATTTGACACTTTGGCAACGTTGCTATCAGCTGAGGTTAATCCGGCAGATCAGGACTGGCATAACACAGAGATTGCCAAGGTGAAGGATCAGATAGCTCAAGCTAAGGTAGATCTGGCAGCAGAAAACTCCAGGATGGCCGCAGAGCGGGCCAAGTAAGAGGCACTGACTTATTGGCTTAAGCTGGATCAGAGCGCGTCAGATGATGTCATGAGGAGAAGGTACCGGTCTCACCTGCCTCCGGTTTACGAGGGAAGGAACCTCTTTAACACGCCAGGAGTGGGAACCAGCAACCAGCCAGTGGTAAACCGGGTGGAGGCACATGGAACGGGGGCGCCGGTTCAGCCGCGTGCGGCGTATCCGCCTCGTCAGAACAATATCCTATCACTTCACGTCTCAACACCTCCGAGTCATTACTCTAACCCGTTGGATAACATCGTCGCCGCCGCTTCACGATTGGCAGCTCTCCCGATTGAAGGCGAGTCTCCAGTAGCAGTTGAAACACGACGGGCTAGAGAGCTCCTTCAGACGGCTTTGACCCAACAGTAGGCTTATTCGCATAGTCATGAGAGGATTGATTCCACCTCCCGCCCGAGTCGGAGCTACAACATGCACATTGATGAACCAGCGTATCAAGCAGTGCGCGAAACTGTAACCCGCCACAAGGGCATAACCCGGCGGGTGGCGGTGCTAATTCCTAGGATGTGGTGGATCACGGTCGAGCACGTCGAGAAGCCGAGTTAGCAGCGCAATACGCGGCTCGTCAGCTTACTCCGGTTCATCCGACCACTTCAGTGGAACCAGGTGTGGTTCTCAGTTCTTTGGGGTGCCGTGTCTCACCCCGGCCTTGCGTAACGTGCGGCTGCCTAAGGACTTTAAGGGTCCTCGTAAGGTGCCCAATTACAGTGCCAATTTACCCCCCAAATGATGGGTCGAGAGCTATGATATGGCAATGGAGATGTTGGACGTAGATGATGCGGCATGTGCTAAATACTTCACTATGATGCTGGAGGGGACAGCTCGTACTTGGCTGAAAAGTTTACCAGCTAACTCCATTTTGGTCATGGGCTGAGTTAAAAAGCCGGTTTATCCAGAATTTCAAAGATACGTGCAAGCAGCCCATGTCAATTGTGTATTTAGCCGCCTGTGTTCAAGAGGAAGGGGAGTCTACAACCCATTGGGTGAAACGAGTCTCAGCTATTTTGCATTCATCAGACCGCATCAATGCGGATACGGTAGTCTTGACGTTGGAAGGCAATTGCTGGTTTATGCCTTTAAAACTGAAGTTGGGAAGGCTCAAGCGTCACTGCAATGGCATGGCAACACTCATGGCAGCTCTGGTTAAGTATGCCGATTCAGATAGTACCAAGGACCCCGAGTCTGAGGATGAAAAGCCAGGGAAGGGAAAGAAGAATGGTGGTGCCAAGGGGCAGCAGCATAACTCGGCGGGTTGCGCAAGGCGGATAATAGCTTGGACTTTGTGGCTAACACCAACACCCAGGATAATGGTCAACGCCGCAAGGGTAAACAGCCCCAACGGGGTGGAGGATCAGGTCCCAATCTTGAGCGCGTGTTAAATCAGCCTTGCCCAAAGCACGGGTCGAAAGAAAAGTCAGCTACGCATCTTTGGAAAGATTGCTTCATTATGAGAGAGTTCAAAAATCCAAATCTCTTTCAATACAACCATGGACCGCTCGCCGGTTCAGGAGGCGGTTTTCATGGGACGGGTTATGGTGGAGGCAGCTTCGGTTCAGGATTCCAAGGCAACCAAACCGGACATGGCAATCAAGGAAGTCAGGGCAACCAGGGAGGTTGTAATCATCAGGGGAGTTAGCAGCAGCAACAATCGGGTTATCAGAGTAATCCGAAGCAGTTGAATAGTGGGTAGTACCATGTCTTCACCACTAGTTTGTGTAAGCGCGACCAGAAGCTTCATAAAAGGGCAGAAAACTCCGTTGAACTGGCAGCGCCCCATTATCTGCGCTGGTCTGAACAACACATTTTGTGGAGTCGAGAGGATCATCCACCCCGGGTTGATAATCTGGGTCACCTGGCATTAGTGGTGGCACCTCAGGTTGGGGGGTATAAGTTCACCAAGGTACTCATGGATGGAGGGAGCATTATCAATATCCTTTATTATGAAACCTTCCGTCGCATGGGGTTGACAGATAAAAATCTTAAACCGTTGAACACTGTATTTCATGGTGTGGTGCCTGGTAAATCGGCGTACCCAGTTGGTAAGATAGCTGTAGAGGTTGCTTTTGGAGATGATCATGATTCAAGATCAGAAACATTGACTTTTGAAGTGGTGGAAATCAAGAGTCCGTATAATGCCCTGTTTGGACGACTAGCTTATGCTAAGTTCATGGCAAGGCCCTGTTATGTTTATCTGCAGCTTAAGATGCCAGGTCATAAGGGGACAATCACAGTACATGGGAGCAGGAAGATTGCTTTGGAATGTGAAGAAGGTGATGCGGCTTATGCCGAGTCGGTTTGTGCAACGGAGGAGCTGAAGTTCTATAAGGACAACGTTGATCCGGCAGGTATGACTTCTTTGAAAAAGCCAACTACAAAGCATGATCCGGCTTTGAAGTTTAAATCGGCTGAGGAGACTAAGCTGGTTGACTTTGTTCCTGGCGATTCATCCAGGCAGTTCAGCATTAGCGCTAACCTGGATCCAAAATAGGAAAGCACGCTCATCGAGTTCATCCGTGAGAACCGGGACATCTTTGCATGGAAGCCTTCTGACATGCCAGGTGTACTCGAGGGAACTCGCTGAGCACACTCTTAATATAGATCCTAAGTTTAAACCAGTTAGGCAGTTTCTCCACCGCTTCAATGAAGAACGGCGCAAGGCTATTGGTGAGGAGGTAGCCTGGCTTTTGGTAGCAGGGTTTATTATGGAGGTATTTCACCCTGAGTGGCTAGCTAATCTGGTGCTGGTACTTAAGAAGAACGGCACTTGGCGTATGTGTGTGGACTACATAGATTTGAACAAGGCATGTCCAGTTGATCCCTTTGCTCTCCCTCATATTGATCAAATCATTGATGCTACGGCGGGTTGTGACCGTTTGTGTTTTCTGGATGCTTATTCTGGTTATCACCAGATCAAAATGGCAGTTAAGGACCAGGAGAAGACAACTTTTATAACTCCCTTTGGAGCCTTCTGCTATGTATCTATGCCCTTTGGGCTCAAGAGTGCCCAGATGACTTATCAGTGTTGTGTACAGAATTGTCTTCATAATCAGATTGGGCGCAACGTTCATGCTTATGTGGATGATTTTTTGGTAAAATCCAGAAAGGAGGAAACATTGATAGATGATTTGAAGGAGACTTTTGATAACCTCCGGGTTTATAAGATGATGCTTAATCCGGCCAAATGTGTCTTTGGTGTACCGGCAGGCAAGCTCTTGGGTTTTCTGGTGTCTAACAGGGGCATTGAAGCTAATCCGGAGAAGATCAAAGCTATCATGTCTCTGGCTAAACCGGCATGTATTAACGATGTTCAGCGTCTGGCGGGTCGTATTGCAGCATTGAGCCGATTTATCAGCCGTTCGGGAGAAAAGGCAATCCCTCTGTATCAGATGATGAAGAAAACAGACCGTTTCGTCTGGAGTGATGCTGCCAATGAAGCCTTTGAGAGTTTAAAACGGCAGCTAGCTGAGCCGCCTATCCTTGCTGCTCTGGTTGATAAAGATCCCTTACTGCTATATGTGGTTGCTAATGCCCGGGCTGTTAGTGTGGCTATTGTGGTGGAGCGCAAGGAGGCTGGAAAGGAATATCTGGTTCAACGGCCGGTTTATTATATCAGTGAGGTGCTTATTGAGTCCAAGCAGAGGTACCCACATTGGCAGAAGCTGGTGTATGGAGTTTTCATGGCAAGCCGGAGCTCAAGCACTATTTTCAGGGTCATCCTATCACTATGGTCAGTTCTTCCCCCTTGGGGGATATCATCCAAAATAGAGGAGCAACTGGCCGGATTGCCAAATGGGCTATTGAGCTTGGACCTCACAGGTTAAAATATACGCCTCGCATAGCAATCAAGTCCCAAGCACTTGTGGACTTCATCAATGACTAGACAGAGTTGCAGGCACTGGAGGAAAAGCCAGATAACACTTATTGGACTATTGATTTTGATGGGTCCAGACAATTGGAGGGCTTGGGGGCTGGAGTCATATTAACTTCCCCACGAGGTGATAAGTTTTGTTATGTTCTCTGTTTAATGTTCCCTTGAACTAACAATGCAGCTGAATATGAGGCCTTGCTCCAGGGTCTTCGGATGGCTAAGGAGATGAATTTAAGCCGGGTTAAGTGCTTTGGTGACTCGGACCTGGTAGCTCAACAGGTGTCTAGCACTTGGGATTCCAAGGATCCACTCAAGGCGGTGTATCGACGAGAGGTGGACATAGTGGCTGGTCATTTCAAGGGTTATCAGGTTGACCATATAGACTGGCGAAAGAATGAAGCGGCGGACGCTTTAAGTCGCGCAGGCTCTCAATGTAAACCGGTGCCGCCCAATGTCTTTCGGATGTGCTACATAATCCGTCGGTCAAGATACCTACAAAGGAGGATTTGGCTGTTCCTGAACCGGAGGCTCAATTGGTAGCGGCTCTTCACGTTATCCCGGATTGGACAGTCCCATACCTGGCGTACATGAATCGGGCGAGTTACTAGAGGATGAAGACTTGGCCAGGCAGATAACCCAGCGATCCAAATAAATGACCATTATCAATGGGGAGTTACATCATTGCAGTGTAACAGGGGCATTTCAGCGTTGTGTGTCTCCTCAAGAAGGTTGCGAGATTTTGCGTGAGATCCACAAAGGAGATTGTGGTCACCACGCCGGTTCAAAATCCTTGGTAGCTAAGGCTTTTCGTCGCGGCTTCTATTGGTTAACGGCTCATGCTGATGCTGAGGATTTGGTAAGAGGTGTGATGGTTGTCAGAAGTTTGCACGCTGCGCTCATGTTCCGGCTCAAGACTTAAGGATGATTCCAATCACTTGGCCATTTGCAACTTGGGGGTTGGATATGTTTGGGCCCTTTAAGAGGTCCAAGGACAAGAAAACCCACCTACTAGTGGCGATTGATAAATTCACCAAGTGGGTAGAGGCAGAGCCAGTCAGTAAGTGTGATGCAACCACGGCGGTTCAATTCATCAAAAAGGTGATCTTCCATTTTGGTTTTCCATACAGCATCATAACCGATAATGGTACTAATCTATCCAAGGGGGCTATGGAAGAATTTTTTCAACGTGAGCACATCCGGCTTGACGTGTCATCAGTGGCTCACCCCCAATCTAATGGTCAAGCAGAGAGAGCCAATCAAGAAATTTTGAGAGGCATCAAGCCCCGGCTTATGGTTCCTTTAAAGAAGAAGCCGGGTTGTTGGGTGGACGAGTTACCTTCTGTGTTATGGAGTATCAATACCACACCGAACAGATCTACGGGTTACACGCCTTTCTTCATGGTTTACGGAGCAGAGGTGGTTCTCCCTAGTGACATCTGTCATGACTCGCCCCGTATGGAGGCTTATATTGAAGCTGATAATGAGAAAGCACGTCAGGATTCACTGGACCTATTAGACGAGGAGCGTGATATTGCAGCGGCTCGTTCGGCGATTTACCAGCAAGACCTGCAACGTTATCACAGCCGCCGGGTTAAAACCAAAACTTTTCAAGAAGGTGATCTGGTGCCCCTGCTCATCCAGGATCGGACTGATATGCACAAGTTGTCCCCACCTTGGGAAGGACCTTTTGTGGTCAGCAAAAATCTGCACAACGGATCATACTACCTTATAGATGTTCGAGAGCACAAAGACTCACGTAAATCGGAGGAGACCCAATGGCCGTGGAATATAGCTCATCTTCGGCCTTACTATACTTGAGCCACAGGCTCTTCTTATGTACATATTTATGACAATGTATATATTATGATCAATATAATAAACCGGAGCCTCAGCCAAAGCGGGGTCTATGTTGTTTTTATTACATCATGTGTGGTTACATGGGGGCTTCTTTTTATAAAGCAGAGTTCTATTTCCCATTGCCACGGCTTATAAGGCCACATATTTCAAAGGAAATCACTTGGGGGCTTGGTCGCATTCGAACCATAGCTACACCTCTTGATTGGCATAAGGCCATTAGGGAAATCACTTGGGGGCTTGGTTGTATTTGAACCATAGCTACACCTCTTGATCGGCTTAAGGCCAAAAGGAAATCATGTGGGGCCAAAGAGAGTGTTGCAACAACACAACTCAAACATAGGCACCCACCGAGCATAGCTCAAATATTGCTTGGGGGCTCTTTGCTTCTCAAAGAACAAAGAACTTATACCCTTGCAATAGGCTATCAAGCCAGGCTTGGAAGCCAGGTGTATTCACCTAAAACCCCGGGTTATCCTGCCTTTTTAAGTAAGCCACTCCGTCCAGGTAATCCTGGTATGACCCGCCGAACGTTTGACAAGTCAATCTCATAGACCCTGAACTTGTCAAAGTTAAAATGACGATTGGTTAATGTGAGGTCCATCTTAAAAGGCTTTGAAAAATGGTTTAACTCAGTGGCCTGGCAGCCCATGAAAAGCCTTGCATGTTCTTTTTGTGTTTTTATTTGACAAGTTTTTTCTCTTTTGGTGAGATTTTTAATATCTTATGATAAAACCGGCGTTTATTGACCCGGGTTGGCTTTCAATGATAAGTTGTTAGTACATGATCAATTATAATCCGGCGTTTGTTGACCTGGTCTGGTTTCGACTACAAGTCACCAGTATTATATGTGGATACACTGGTGTTTATTATAACCCGGTACGATTTTATCATAAACCGGCACAACATGGAAGGAGTTATCAATACTCAAGATTGGGGTTATCACCCTAAATATACAAAGGTTGGTCAACCAACAGTGTGATTCAATATCACAGGTATCATATCTTTCATCTTTGATTATTTCCAAAGTACAACCTTGGTTATAAACCCCGGCTATATATTTGGGCATCATGACCCGTCCAGCGGTAAACCACTAGGACACTTTCAAATTTCTTTTATGCAGGAACAGTTTGCATAACACCGTTACGGATTATGAACATAATATATTCTGAAGCAGGATGGATTAACAGTATCAGGCAACATAAATATGCATGATGGCATAGCAGACCAAGTATTTTGAACTAGCCTATTACAAGGCGCTTTAATTCCCAAAAAGAATAATTGTTTTCAGCAAGTATGGCAGTACGTAGAAGGCTAAACCAGCCTCCGGATCATGACTCGTCACCAGGCTGACTTGAAGGTTGTGGATCGTCTTGCGCTGGTGCATCTTCCTCCTCTCTACCCAGTGGCTGGAAGTTAATGGTTGACCAATCGATTCCAGTTAAGGCTTGGAACATAGCTTCATCACTTATAAGGTTTCAGGGGTCAACATCAGGGGCATAGGTGTGCTTATGGATTGGCGGAATAAGATCTTCTACATCATGTGTTGGCGCAGGATATCTTTTATGATCAGAATCATCAACCGGCTGATAGTGAGAGAGATCTGTTTCCTCAGCCAATTTGCTCGCTGAGGGGCGCATTTCCCTTGTCAATCTTCGAAGATCATCATTGTTAAACTCGGAACCGTCCTCCTTTATGCCAGGATAGTCGCTGCCTATATTCGATGATTCAAGATCCGGTATCCATGCCTTAGCCCGGATTAGGGTAGTCAGCACACCTGATCTTGCAGCTGATCTTTTTAGCTCGTCCAACCGGGAAGGCAACATTGACAGTTTCTCAATGGTTTCCTTTATCAAAGTTGGAGGCGGTTTGTTATGAGCAGTAGTGCAGATGGCCTGTTGAACTCCGGAATATGACTACTCTATCAGAGTATAGGCAACCTTCAGCTTCATCTGCATGTGTCATTGCAAGCATCAGTAAACCAGCAACTAATGAGATAATGTATATTTAAAAAACTTCAGATGAGGATACTTACCAAACACAGCAGAGGTCATGGCATTTATCTGCCGCTTTAAGCCGGTCAGCTCTTCGACCACCAGTTTAAGGGCTATTTCTGCGTCTTCAGCTCTCTTTTGCAGTGCGGTTCTTTCTATGCCCCAATCCGCCATTCCTTCTTCAAAGTTTCCTTCAGCTTCTCCATGGTTGCTAAGGCACTGATCTGTTCCTCTTTGGCTTTGGAGGTTTCTGCTTGCTGGGATTTGATATTTTCTTGAAGGTCAGCGGTTTGGGCTTCCTTTTTGCTCAGTTCAGCCCATAAGAGAAAGACATATTATGAGATGGCAGTGAATATTGGAAGTAACAAGCACATAACAAGTTATAC
This sequence comes from Triticum urartu, assembly GCF_056163025.1. NCBI lineage: Eukaryota > Viridiplantae > Streptophyta > Magnoliopsida > Poales > Poaceae > Triticum > Triticum urartu. The sequence goes on along the minus strand of NC_141877.1, from coordinate 140,040,064 downwards.
ACTTGGCACTTGGGGGCTAATGACTATTTTCTCGATTATCAGAATTTTTTTACAAGTCCCAAGCACAATACAAGTATTATTCTTGACACTTGGGGGCTAATGTACGTTTTCTCAAAGTAACATTGGTTAAAGTTCTAGTTCAGCTTGGAAAGATAGACTGGCCCTTGGGGACTACACAAGCGATAGTTAAAATATTACAATTCTAAACTATCAGTTCATCTTAGAAAGATCAACCGACCCTTGGAGGCTAAGCATGCAAACTAGAGAGATTACAAAGTCCCGGTTTAGATTGGCATCATAAATCGGCCCTTGGGGGCTACTGGAGTTGGTACTGGAAATTGGACATAAGAGAGAAACGTTTATGTAGTTACCTCATATCGCTCCTTCATCAGATTCACTAAAACCGGCTTCGTAGTCGCGGTTTGTATATAGACGGTTTAAAAAACCAGAATGAAGTTCTTAGGCGTAGACAAGTCTGTGCTCCATTTGCCTTTGCCCATAGCATAAAGTTCTTCCTTGGCACTATGCTTTGATAACGCAACAGGATAGCCAGGGGTGGTGTGGCCAACACCAGTAATCATAATTCATCTTCCTTGTCACCAGCAGCCTTGACTGGAGTTGACGATTTATCAGTTTCCTTGCCGGACTGGACGATTTATCATCAGTGCGGACCAGGCTTGTCGGTTTATCAGCATGGCCTGCTGCATCAACTTCTACTTGCTCAACAACAAAGTCATGATCTTGAGGCGACGGATCATCAAACATGGCATCAGCATTTGTTCCTTTTGGTTCAATAACCACATGGTCATCAGGCGGTTTATCTCCTCGAGCTTTCTTGCTGGGTCTGGCCTTGGCTCTGATAGAAAAAGATATAAAGGTCAGTATAACATGTAGGTATAAAGAGTCAAAAGGAGTAAGTTTAAAGTATTTACCCAGGAACAGTCTTAAGAGGAGGGAGTTGTGTGGCCGTTGACTCTCCAGAAGATGAATAAGGTGTTCCCTGATAATTTGAATTGGATGGATTAAGAGGTTGTTGGAAATAACCCGCCCTGGGACAAGAAGTATCGGAAGTGTGTGAGACCTCAGATCGACGTTCCTGAACCGGAGTGTTTGATAAACCGGCTGAAGTGACTACTTGGCCGCTGTGCCGGGTTGTGCGGCGAGCTTCGTGTTGCTGCTTCTTCAAAACAAAGTGTGGGTCCAAGTGAGCTAGGGGGTGAGAAAATCTTACTTTTCGGATTGCTTGACGGATTTTTTGTGTTGGCAGAGGGTCTGAACCGGAGGAAAGGATAATTACCTCTGCATCATCGGCTTGGCTGCCTTCTGCGTCATCCTGATAATAATCATTGTTAATGAGGTGTATGAAAAACGAACCAAGAGAGTCAAGTTCTACCTCTGAGGACGGATTATCAAGATCATCATCGAGGTTCAACCCGGTGGACTCAGCTGCCTTCTTCTTGGCAGGTTTCTTGACAACCTACGTCTTAGGTCGAGGGGTCTTGGCCGGTTTATCTTCACGTTTCTTCTTGCAAAATGGGTCGCCACCCTGTTAAAAGATTGACAAAGGATATAAAAGATTACACAGTTAAGAATATCAAAGTATAAGCAGGAGTGAGGCAATTCTTACAGCTGGCGGTTTATTCAAGGTATAGAAGGGACTTAACCCGGTCTTGCTGCAGACAATCTCCGATTCATTCAGTATTTTCTTAACACATTCAGTAACTTCAGCCTCTGTTAGCTGAATATCAATATGCCATTGAGGATCTTTTGAGTCTCCTATATACTCACACATTAAACCAGGGCGACGGCTTAACGGTAAAATACTCCAAGATATCAAGCAACGAACAAAGTCAACTCATGTCAAACCGTTAGCCATGAAAGCTCTAAGCTTGGCGAGTTGTGGTGCGTATGTGGCCCGTTCCTTGGCAGTCAACCGTTGCGGAAATGGATGTGTGTTGGTAAGCCGGTGAGCACGATAACCCGGCAGAGGGTGCTCATCTTCAGGGGAAGTATCCTTACAGTAGAACCAAGTCTGGTTCCAATCCTTAGGATGACTATGAAGTTTGGCATGAGGGAAGCTGACGTCCTTCCTTTTCCGAATGGAGACGCCGCCAAGTTCAGTGTTGGGCCCGTCTACAAATTCAGTACGACGGTTCAAATAGAAAAAATCCCGGAACAATTCAACGGTTGGCACTTCTTGCAGATAGGCCTCACAAAACACTTGAAAGTCGCAAACATTGGACACAGAGTTGGGTCCAATATCTTGAGGGTGGATCTGGAAGCTGGCAAGCACATCACAAAAAAACTTGGATCCGGGCGGTTTAAAACCACGGCTCATGTGATCAACAAATACCACTACCTCGCCGTCCTTAGGGGTAGGAGGATTTTCTGGACCAGGAATGCGCTAGTGGATTTTGCTTCATTTTGGTAAAGCGCCAGTTCTGACGCATCCATCTAACTGCTCTTTAGTAACCCGGGAAGGGACCCAATTACAAGCATAAAATTGTTTGGCTATTTCGATTGATGAGCTGGAAAAAGATTGATGCCGGTATAAGACTCATGGTTGGCAAGTATAAAGCGTAGAAGGTCAATGAAAGGGTATTCAAGCATGCAAAATCGTTCAAACCGGAGGTTGATGCTATTATAAATGGTAAAATGATTGGCGGTTTACAAGGGGACTAATGGCATATGACAGATTATTTTCTAAAGGATAAACCGCCTACGCAGACAATGAAAGTACAGATCTGAAGCAAAAATGACTATGTGAGGAAAAACAGGTTTCACATTGGAATTTTGGATCTACCGCATGTCAGGAAAAGAAAAAGATTTAGACCTAAAAGTTGGTACTTGAGCAGTTCGCAAAGTCCTAGATTGGTTTTTATACACAAAAGGCATGATTTGATAAGCAAAATAAGGACTGTCATTGCTACCGCACAAAAGAACATCAAGTTTGAAGTCTGTCATATAGGATCTAATGAATAACAAGGGTAGAATGCCATGAAGCTTCTACGAACTCGTGAGAACCCTAGCGGATCTACAGAGGAAGGGAAGAGTAACTTACTGAAGCTGTTGAAGCAGTGGAGGCGCGCCATGTTTGTCTGGAACGTTCAGGTTGATGTAGCAGCCGGGGGTGAAGACGAGGGCGGAGCTTGACGATGACGGCTGCGCGTACGGGTCAGGTCGGCACGAGGAAGAAGAAGCAAGGAGGCAAGAGGGGAAAAATGGAAAGGACCCCTCGGTCTTATTTATAAGGCGAAGGGATAAGTGATAGGCGCGAAAATCCAGGAGCCAAAAAAATTGGATTTGTGACAGAGCGGTCGCCTCGATTGTTGGAGTTTCATTAATGAAGGTGAGACATACAATTTTTAATAACAGGTGACGTCATGGCGGTTTATTACAATCTTGGAGGATGACATCATGGCGATTTACAAAATTTATGCGAAGGTACTGAAGGAGGAATTTTCTAAGTGTTGAAGATTGACATGAACAAGTTCAAATCAATCTGGGGCCTAATGTTGGGGATATTACTCTAAAATATAAACCGGCCATGAGGGGCCAGGTTATGCCCACAATGAGTTAGTCATGTTTGAAGCCCATGAAGACAAGAACTATGGCGCTTTATAGAGGAGATCTAACAGGAAGGCCCAGGGCCCGAACGCGGATTAGGGCCCATAGACATAAACCGCCATAGGATATGTAAATTATGTTGTAAAGCAAGGAAAGGTAGAAACCGAGCTAGGCACGTGTATGAGCCGGCTTCGGGATTCTGTAAACCAGCGGGCGTTAACCTATGTATATAAACGGATGACCCGGTGGCAGTTTAGCGACAACAGACAATAACTCGAGAGCCAGGCAAAGCGGATTCACTCCCTGGTCACCGAAACCCTAGCAATTCCATCACAACTGGAGTAGGCTTTTACCTTCATCGTAAGCGGCCGAACCAGTATAATTCCTTGTGTCCCTTGTCTACTTTAAACCCCTTTAAGCTAACCCGTCGTGATGGCTCCATGACTAAGTCCTTTCACTAGGACATCTGCCGTGACAAAACCACGACACCACCCTAACCTTTCCAAAGAGGATCCCCTCTTAATAGTATGGCTTTCCTACGACTCAAATCGACCGAAAAGAAACATAGAGAAACACCGTCTTCGATAGGCTCTGAGGGGCACCAAATCATCTTGTGCCTAGACATGAGATATCTGAAATGCTCAATGCACACGATTAGTCCTTAAATGCATTGTCATCAATCACCAAAACCACTTAGGGATAAATATGCCATTGCACCTGGCTTTCTTAGCCGACGGCAATGATTTCCATAGACAAATATTGTACTGGCCCCAAAACCACTCCAATGTTGGGGGGTCCGACGCAACCTCGTGCGGCGGCCCGTAGGGGTCCTCCTCGCCGCTTCTCTTGGACTGAGCGTCCTCGGGGGGGGGGGGGGGGGGGAGGGGGCACCTCCTCGTCGGCGCATGGGCAGATATGTGATGCCATGGCAGAGATCTGGGTGTGTGTGTGAGAGAGAGAAGGCGAGCGAGGCAAGGATGTATAGGGTAGTATTTATTGGCGGCCAGAATCTAGATCAACGAGAACAGTACACACGCCGGTCGCCAGAATTTACGAGTACTGTAGTTTGAATTGCACACGATTCCCGCAACAGAAGTTGTGTGTGAACTTAATAGCTGACGGTTTCGAATACAGAACCGCGTCTGATTAATAACCCACGCCACTCACCTTTGAAACCTCGAGGCACGAAATAGAGTGCCTATTGTGTGGGGCCCGGTTGTCTTGCCATATATTTACATTTTCTTTCCTCATATAAGGGGCGAATGCTTATTTTGTGTTACCATGGCACTCCATGCATGTGTCCAAGCCGTGACACCAATATGTTCGAAAATTCCTTCCAATCTACTACACATGGAATTATCTCGCACACAACAAGTACACAAATATGATTTTTCAAACTGTTATGGTTAGGTGTTGCATGTACATGTAGTTCAAATTTGAATTACGATCATTAAATGGCTAGAAAATCACTTAAATGTCTTAAAAAGGTTAAATGACCCCTGGAATTTTCCAAATTTTGACATGATAGTTGCATTAGTGCATGTTAACTGTAGAAATTCTTTGAAGGCCACGAGAGGAAGCTATCGCCAGTTCGTCATCAAACATGCATTGTGTACTCTCAGAACCACCCCCTTCTAGTGAGTTGTCCCGGTTTGTGAGGGGTGTGTGTCCAAATTTCGTCAAACAAGACAACTTTTTACCACACCGTCGTGGTGCCATGCCATTACGTCAAGCAAGGTTTCATGTGTTTCTAATCATTTTTGATTTTTTTGGAATTTAAATTCCATGGCATGCACTCGATGCTTTATCTCCAAGCCGTGACACCAATATGTTCGAGAATATTGCAATATACTGCACATGGAATTAACTCGCATACAAGTACACAAATATGATTTTTTTAAATCATTATGGTTAGTTGTTCCATGTATATGTAGTTCAAATTTGAATTATGGTCATTAATGTCTTAAAAAGGTCAAATGACCCCTGAAATTTTCCAAATTTTGGCATGATAGTTGTATTAGTGCACGTTAACTGTAGAATTTTTTCAAAGGCCATAAGAGGAAGCTATCACCGGTTTATCATCAAAGATGCATTGTGTCCTCTCGGAACCACGAGCCTTCTGGTGAGTAGCTCTGGCTTGTGAGGGGTGTGTGTCCAAACTTTCGTCAAACACACTAATATTTTTACCACGGCATCTTGGTGTCATGCCATTACGCCAAGCAAGGTTTCATGTATTTCTGATCATTTTTTATTGTTTTGGAATTTAAATACCATGTCATTCCATGCTTGTGTCCAAGCCGTGACACCAATATGTTTGACAACTCCTTCGAATTTACTACACATGGAATTAAGTCACACACTGATAACCCACAAGTATAGGGGATCACAATAATTTTCAAGGGTAGAGTATTCAACCCAAATTTATTGATTCGACACAATGGCAGCCAAAGAATATTCGCGAGTATTAGCAGTTGAGTTTTCAATTCAAGCACACCTAAAAGACTTAATATCTGAAGTAAGGTTTTTACTATCAAAGTAGAATGGAAGTAATGGTAACAGTAGCAAAAGTAACAATAGTAGTTTTGTAGTGATTGTAACAGCAGTAGCGACGAAAGTAACTTAGCGATCAATATGTGGAAAGCTCGTAGGCATTGGAATGGCCATGATAACTGTGTTGGATGATATTCATCATGTAGCAGTCATAACCTAGGGTGACATAGAACTAGCTCCAATTCATCAATATAATGTAGGAATGTATTCCGTATATAGTCATATGTGCTTACGGAAAAGAACTTGCATGACATCTTTTGTCCTACCCTCCCGTGGCAGCGGGGTCCTAATGGAAACTAAGGCATATTAAGGCCTCCTTTTCATAGAGAACCGGAACAAAGCATTAGCACTTAGTGAATACGTGAACTCCTCAAACTACAATAATGACCAGAAAGAATCCCAATTATTGTCACCTTGGGGTATATATGTGGATCATAACTCGTAATAGGTGTCTACAACTTGCAAGATAGGATCAAGAACACACATATATTCGTGAAAACATAATAAGTGATTGCCTACTTTCAAATTCATAACGTGTGATTTTTAAATTAGGGATTAATTGGATTAATTGTGGATTAAATAGGGATTACACTGCACACGGTTTGCGAAAGCAAAACGTCTGCGATATACGTGGAGATCAGAAACGTTTCTAGGATCCACTACATGTGCAATCAATCTCCACTGCACACACGACTTTCTCTTGAAAACTCTTTGCGTTAGGCCACCTTGCGCAAACGTTTATCACATAAAAAGTGTGTGTAATGGACAGCCTTTGCTACATAGTTTCTTTCTATGCACTGTGTGTGATGCATTCAATAACGCAAACGATAAAATTATTAATATCATGTGCAATGGCAATGTTATCACAAACGATTTAATGGGAAATATTGTGTGTGATGTACCTATGAACGGAAACGTTTTCCTTGGAGCGATTGTGTGGGATGTACATATGAATGGAAACATTTAGCGGGGACTGACTGTGTGGGATGTACTTGCGACTGAAAACAATTTCGCCATATAATTGTATTTTTTTAGTTGTATTGTACGTATTTCTATATTTGAGCACTCGTCGGTCGCACACGACCTCATTTTGCCGAACGTGTGTGCCAGGAGGGCATATCACCGACGGTTTCTTGGTCGTGTGGGAAGGACCCCCCCATCGCCCACACTCACTTGGCGACGGTTCCAGATGCCGTCGCAAAAAGGGGTTAGAAACCGTTTGTTTAGGACCGACGTGCACTAGTGTTAGCATAAGAATTACCATAATTATTAGAGGAATTACTAAGAAAAAGCCTAGGATTAAAATTACCTCTATAAGCATTGTTAGTAAAATTGATTCGAGAGATAAAATTCACATCTATGGCATCACTATTTTTCTCAATCAAAGTAGACAAAGGCACATCATTAAAATAAATACGAGCACTTTATTAGCAACCAATTTCATAAGAGCATCAACTTTTTCACTCAAAGAAGAAATTTCTTCAACCGAATTAACTTTTTTACTAGTAGGAGCTCTTTTAGTTTGTCATTGTGAATAATTTGCCATAATATTATCAAGCAATTTGGTGGATTCACCCAAAGTAATTTCCATAAAAGTACCACCCGCGGCGGAGTACAAAAGATTACGAGAAACACAATTCAACCCCGCCTAAATTTTTTGTATGTTCATCCAAACTTTTAACGCTTGAGTTGGGCAATTCCTTAGCATCAATTTCATCCTTTCCCAAGATTGCGCAACATGCTCATGTTCAAGTTGCATGAAATTCATGATCTAGGTTCTAAGGGAAATAATTTTTGTAGTTGGCAAATATTTAGTATTAAAAGCATCTTTGAACTTATCCCAAGAATCGATATTATTGTGAGGCAACGAAGAAAACCAATTTTTTGCACAATCTTGCAAAGAGAACGAGAATAATTTCAACTTCACAACATCATTGTCCACATCTTTTTTCTTTTGCATATCGCATAATTCCACGAATGTGTTAAGATGGGACGCCACATCCTCATTGAGTACCGGAAAATAGATCTTTCATAACAAGATTTAGCAAAGCGGTATTAATACCAAAAGACTCCGCACTAGTGGCGGGAGGAGCAATCGGAGTGCTAATAAGTTCATTGTTGGTATTGGAGAAATCACACAACTTGGTGTTCTCTTGAGTCATTGTGACTATGCAACAAGATTGCACTCAAAAACAGATCTGACGAGAAAACAAAAAAGAGGGCGAATAAAACGGAAATTTTTTTTGTGAAGTGGGGGAGAGCAAAACGAGAGGCAAATGAAAAATAATGTAAATTGCAAGGAGATGCGATTTCTGATTAGGAACCTGGTAAATGTTGATTATGTCTCCTCGACAACGGTGCTAGAAATTCCTTTTGATGTGGCTTGAACTACGTCGCTTTCCCCAAAGAGGAAGGGATGAAGCAGCACAGCTACGGTAGGTATTTTCCTCAGTGATGAGACCAAGGTTATCAAACCAGTAAGAGAAACACACAACACCACGTAAACAGCTCCTGCACACAAAGAACAAATACTTGCAACCCGACGTAAGAGATGGGTTGTCAATCCCTCACGGGTAAAAAGATTGGTAAAATTGTAGTAGATTAGATAAATAGATCTCGCGGGAACGCGAGATAAAATAAACAAAATTGCAGCAAGGTATTTTTGGCTTCTTGGATTAATAGATCTGAAAATATAAGCAAATAAAAATAGATCACAAAGGCAAATATAATAAAGAAGAGACCCGGGGGCCGTAGGTTTCCCTAGTGGCTTCTCTCGAGAAAAATAGCAACGGTGGGTAAACAAATTACTGTTGGGCAATTGATAGAACCTCAGATAATCATGACGATATCCAGGCAATGATCATTATATAGGCATCACATGCAAGATTAGTAGACCGAATCCTTCCTGCATCTACTACTATTACTCCACACATCGACCGCTATCCAACATGCATTTAGTGTATTAAGTTCATGGAGAAACGGAGTAATGCAATAAGAACGATGACATGATGTAGACAAGATCTATTTAGGTAGAAATAGACCCCATCTTGCTATCCTTAATAACTACGATACATACGTGTCGGTTCCCCTTCTGTCACTGGGATCAAGCACCATAAGATCGAAGCCATCACAAAGCACCTCTTCCCAAGGCAAGAAAAACCGATCTAGTTGGCCTAACTAAACCGAATATTCGAAGAATAAATATGAGGCTATAAGTAATCATGCATATAAGAGATCAAAAGACTCAAATAACTTTCATGGATAAATAGATCAAGTTGGCCAAACAAAACCCAAATATCAGAGAAGAAATACGAGGCTATATGAAATCATGTATATAAGAGATCAAAGAAACTCAAATAACTTTCATGGATATAAAAAGATAGATCTGATCATAAACTCAAAGTTCATTGGTTCCCAACAAACACACCGCAAAAAGAATTACATCAAATAGATCTCCAAAAGACCATTGTATTGAGAATCCTGAGAGAGAGAGAGAGGAAGCCTTCTAGCTACTAACTACGGACCTGAAGGTCTACAAAAGACTACTCATGCATCATCGGAGAGGCACCAATGAGGATGATGAACCCCTCTGTGATTGCGTTTAGATTGGATCTGGTGTTTCTTGAACTTGCGGCGGCTGGAATTGATTTTTGTCGACTCCTCTAGGGTTTCTAGAATATTGGGGTGTTTATAGAGCAAAGAGGCGGTGTGGGAGGCCACCGAGGTGGGCACAACCCACCTAGGCCCGCCTAGGGGGCCATGTGCACCCTGATGGGTTGTGCCCCCCTCGGGGCACCCCCTAGGTGCTTCTCCATCCCATTGGGTGTCTTCTGGTCCATAAAAATTCCACAAAAAGTTTCGCTGCATTTGGACTCCGTTTGATATGGATTTTCTGTGATGTAAAAAACAAGCAAAAAACAGCAACTGGCACTAGGCACTATGTCAATAGGTTAGTACCAAAAAATGATATAAAATGATAATATAACAGCATGGAATAATCAAAAATTATAGATACATTGGAGACGTATCAGGCCTTAGTGCTATTAGTTCTATGTTACTAAATTTGTGCATGTACAAACCTGTTAGTATCAATTTGATGTCATCCAAACATTGTCACTATGTTGCTGTAGTTATATTTAGCTTCCTCATAAAATGTTCAATTTGTTGTGTAGAGTACATGATTAAGAACTTGTAGCATTGTTGTAGTTAATTATAGCTTCTGATGTTTCAGAATTTGGTTGTTGTATCAGTAGCAATTAATTCATTTTCACATTGATCTTTTTGAGAAGATATGTCATAATTAACCTATTTCTTCAGTTTTTCAAAATATGTATGTGGTGATTTTCTGTGTTGCTAGAAATCCATTTCCCCTACAATTGTTACTCATCTAGTTTTAAATATTATAGGATGAATGGAAATGATCTTACCTAGAGTGGGTTGATCAAGAGTCACCATAGTCGTTGAAGATATGCCTAGCAAAGCTCTGGAGCATGTATGAGGAAGAGAATAGAGATAGGCTTAGAGAAAGTGTTGTCAACACTAAAGAATATTTCAAGATGTAGGAAAAAAGAGGAAGATGGAGAATGAGCTCAATTTTTTTAAATTAGACTTTGCTAAGATGGTGTTGGCAAAGGAGGAGGCACTTTCCCAGTTCGTTAGTGCAAAACAGGTTCTTACTGAACTGGAAGCAGAGGTGGATAAGATGAGCCTGGCTGATCTTGATTAGGGAAATGAATATATTTTTCTAATATTGTTCTTATGAAGATGAACTAGCTATATGTTGTACTGTGTTGTTTTCAGGTAGCTATCTTACTGTGATGTTAAAATATATTTATGTGCCTGATATGAAATTGGAAAACAGCTGTTCGGTATGAAATGTGAATTTGCGTAGTACTAGAATTATGAATTGTAAACTAATAAACCTGCTAAATGGGCCATGGAACTTTGCAAACGGTTCTAGCAGTAAAAGCGGTTGTGATGGATAGCCCAATGTCATACAGTTTTGTTCATCAAATCGTGTGTGAAGTAGTTGAATAAAAGCAAATGGTTAACCGAGGCAGAGCGTATGTGATCGTTACACCTATCACACACGAGGCTATACATAAAACTGAAGGAAATATGCCCTAGAGGAAATAATAAAGTTGTTATTTTATATTTCCTTATTCATGATAAAGGTTTATTATTCATGCTAGAATTGTATTGATCGGAAACTTAAATACATGTGTGAATACATAAACAAATATCGTGTCCCTAGTGAGCCTCTACCAGACTAGCTCGTTGATCAAAAATGGTTAAGGTTTCCTAACCATAGACAAGTGTTGTCATTTGATAACGGGATCACATCATTAGGAGAATGATGTGATGGACAAGACCCATTCGTTAGCTTAGCATATTGATCGTTTAGTTTATTGCTATTGCTTTCTTAATGTCACATGCATATTCCTTCGACTATGAGATTATGAAACTCACAGATACCAGAGGAATACCTTGTGTGCTATCAAATGTCACAACGTAATTGGGTGATCATAAAGATTCTCTACAGGTATCTCCGAAGGTGTTTGTTGAGTTGGCATAGATCGAGATTAGGATTTGTCACTTTGAGTATTAGAGAGGTATCTCTAGGCCCTCTCGGTAATACACATCATAAGAAGCCTTGCAAGCAAAGCGACTAAGGAGTTAGTTGCATGATGATGTATTACGGAACGAGTAAAGGGACTTGCCGGTAACGAGATTGAACTAGGTATGAAGATACCGACGATCGAATCTCGGGCAAGTAACATAAAAATGGACAAAGGGAATTACATACATTGTCATAAGGTTCAGCCGATAAAGATCTTCGTAGAATATGTAGGAGCCAATATGGGCATCCATGTTCCGCTATTGGTTATTGACCGGAGAGGTGTCTCAGTCATGTCTACATAGTTCTCGAACCCGTAGGGTCTGCACGCTTATCGTTGACGATATAGTGTTATATGAGTTATATAGATTTGGTGGCCGAATGTTGTTCGGAGTCCCGGATGAGATCACAGACATGACGAGGAGATCTGGAATGGTCTAGAGGTAAAGATTGATATATATGACAATGATATTCAGGCTCCGGAATAGTTTCAGAGTGAATCGTGTAGTCATCGGGTCACCGGAAGGGGTTCCGGACACCCCCGATAAGTGTACGGGCCTAATGGGCTAAGGGGGGACAGACTAGGCCACAAGGGGGCTGCTGTGGCCCTTCCCTAGTCGGCCGGCCCTATGGGGAAGGAAAGGGGAGGGGTGGCCCCTCCTGCCTTTCCCTCCTCATGAGAGAAAGGAAAGGGGGGCACCTCCCCCTGCCTTCCTCCCGCACTCAAATAAGGAAGGGGCAGCTTGGGGGAGACCCCAAGTAGGATTCGGCCTACTTGGGGGTGCCTCCTGGCCGCTCCCCTCCTCCCACGTATATTTATGTGGAGGGGGCACCAAACACAACCACAACAATTTCTTAGCCGTGTGCGGCGCCCCCCCTCCATAGTTTAGTCTGTCGGTCATATTTTCATAGTGCTTAGGTGAAGCCCTGCGGAGATAGATTCACCGTCGCCGTCACCACGTCGTCGTGCTGCCAGAACTGATTTACTACTTCGCCGTCTTGCTGGATCAAGAACGCGATGACGTCACCGAGCTGAACGTGTGCTGAACGTAGAGGTGTCGTATGTTCGGTACTCGATCGGTTGGATCAAGAAGAAGTTTGACTACATCAACCACGTTACTAAACGCTTCTACTTATGGTCTAAGAGGGTACGTAGACCTCCCCTCTCGTTGCTATGCATCACTACAAGAAATATGTCAACTTGTGACCTTGACTATTGGTCACTGAAAGGTCATTGTTTTTCATTTGCGACCTTTTTTGACCAAAAACAGAAGGTCAAAAGTTGTCGGTCGTAAACTGAAATTAACGACCTTCTCTATGAGAAGGTCGTGGACGTTTACGACCAAAATATGCCTATTGTTTTGTTTTGGTCACTAGCAACCTCCCCAGGCCACGTAGACATCCAGCGTGGCAAGCTGATGTGGCACAAGATTCAGCCTGGTCTAATTCTGTCTTTTATATGGGCCGAGCCCACTAATTCCAACAGATTTATGTTTTTTTATGGTCAACTAAATGGGCCAAGCCCAATTTTTGCAGGCCTTTTCTTTTGTGGGCCCTTTACTTTTTCTTGTAAATTTCTTTTTTTGGCCTTTTCATTTTGTTTTTTGCGGGCCCTTTCATTTTGTTTTTTATAACTTTTTGGCAGAATTATTATTTTGGCTATTTAAAATAAAATAAACAATTCCACATCAACATCATTAGTTGGCTGTAGCCTTTTTAGGTGCAGTACACAGGAATACAATTTTGCCCATATATATTGTTGAGAAATTTTCATAACTTTGCTGTCAAAGCAGCATGTACACAGGAATACAATTTTGCTATCAAAGCAACATTTCAAACGTACATCTTCATGACATCGTACATAAAAATCAGCAATAAAAAGATTACAATATGCCATTTGGCTCAGATCTTGCATGCGGAGCATCTCACATTCATGTACAGGAGAGGAGGAGGGGCTTGAGCTGTCCTGAAGGATACGCATTCCTGAAGGACACAAAAAGTAGAGGTATTATTTTGGACAATAAGCTCCAAGAAAACATTGCAGGCTATTAACGTAAAATAAGTTATTATCGGGTTAAGCCTCGTTAGTTTAGTGATCATTTTCTCATACAATTTTATTTCAACTTAATAGTATCCAGAATCAAGCAAGGAACTAAACATCAGCAGCAAAAAGGTGAGAAACTGCATCAATCAACAAGATAATGGTTGTATGATTTGTTCTTCAGGAACTTGGACAGCCAATCGACCAAAAAAGTTCATGGATCTTCACAATAAAAAGCCCATGACAGTTAGTTACTATTTGCTTCAATAAATGAATGCCATAAACATTGTACTGACATCCTTTGCTAACACTGCTAGGCTGCTAGCTGTGTGTGTTCATCCATCTATCCATGGACCTACCTAATGTTATTTGTATCTCTAGACTAGAATCAAATGATCATTAGTGTTATTATTAACTTGATGGTGACATCTTCTAGTAGGGTACAAATTTCACACAAGACATGAAAAATAGATGAGGCAAGCAGTATCAAACAGCACAGTCACAATCGAATTATGCATAAAAACTGAACCAATACAATGTTGCTATGTTGTGGCCATAACAATTGCAACTAATGCCCACTTCATATAAGATCTGCAATGGGTAGAAGGAGGGGTGGAGCTCACCATGTCAGGGGGGTGGAGGAGAGGAGGAGGGCATCCTGTAGCAGCCTAGAACCCTGTGACTTGCAGAAAGTGATGTTCACAATGCCCAATTCCTCATTATCCAGAACACCTGCTCAGACCAGGAGGAAACATTAGCTGCTATCAATCAACATATCAGGGTGACAGGTATAACAAAAGCCAAGTACAAAGCTGGAAAGTGAAATGGTAAGAACTGCTGTATAACTACACCAAAATGCATAGGTCTATATAACAAAAGACAAGTACAGCGCTGGAAAGGGAAATGGTAAGGAAGTCTATCTATCTACATCAAAATGCACAAGTCTAATATAACAAAAGACAAGTATAGAGCTGGAAAAGGAAATGCACAGGTATAGTCGACAGTTTTTTTTTCAAAAAACGAAGGGGAATGTACTATACATTTTTTTTCAGTCGAGGTGGAGCAGTCAGGGGAGCAGAGCACACAGATGAGCAGCCCCGGAGACCCGCAGGACATACTAACAAACTGAATGTACTATATAGTTTTCTTTTGCAAGCATGAGGTAACCAGGAAAAGCAAAATAAAATTGACATATGAAACAAATCCAAACCTCTAGGTGCAGATCAATTCCACATGGCAGACAAATACTCAACAGAAATTTGGATTCACTGATCGTGGAAAACATGGGCAAACCATAAAAGGAGTTAGGTACAAAGACAGGCTGAGATCTCGCAGCTGGCAACACGCAGGGGCCTGCACCTTCGTGGCCAGAGTGTGGCGCCACAGGATCGATGTGCAGCTGTGGTTTGTGGTTGGTGGTGGAGATGTCGGTCCATCGATGACCATCAACTAAACTAACATCAATGCTTATATATTTACTATGAGCATCCTAATTTTAGAGCTCGCAGTTCTAGTTTCTTCATCCCTTTTTGGATGACAATTTTCTTACGCATGACAGCAGTGCTAGATTTCTTATGCCACAACATCTGCGCGCAGCAATGGGCGGGGATACCAGCTAGTACACATAAGACAATATTTAGCTTAAACCGTAAGAAGCTGAAAACTCAGACCTTCAGACTGTGTATATCAGTAGAATTACAAAGGACTCGTCAGATGCAAGGAAACTAAGATACCATTAAAGTTCTCAGTTGCTGCACAATTCTAAAATAGAGCATAAGAAATCAAGCACCATAATAACACTCGACATAACTAATTGAAGGGTGGATCCTGACCCGAGCCACTAGCAAAATCGTCAAAATCCTAACCATTTGTACCACTGAATCATGCTCCCCGTGACTTTGCCATGAAAACCCTAGTTACCAGCACAGATTGTAGCCGGGATTACCCCACCACGCACGAAACCACGCATCTCCCGCACTATATCTGACCCCTCCGGCATGAAACCCTAAGCATGCGGGCAGATCGGGGTAGGAAAATCGCAAAGGGGATCAGGACGGGAGACGGGGACGGACCTGAGCCTTGTCAGCGAGGCGGAGCGCGAGCCTGGAGACGAGGAGCGGCGCGTCGTAGATGAACGCGTGGTTGATGCACTCGTTGCGGAGGAAGCGGGAGAGAACGCGACCGTCGGCGGTGAGGCCGGCGAGCGCGACCCCGGCGTGGTCAGCGACACGGAAGACCTTGCGCTGGTGCGAGGAGAGCTCGTTGGCGGACTTGTTGGCGGTGGCGAGGTCGAGGACACGAATCAGGTCGACGATGGCGACATGGATCTGGGCGCTCGACCGAACTCCTTGTCGGCTTTCCCTCCCTTCTGTACCCTTGCTTCCCTTCCCTTGGGAGAGGAAGGAGAAGGTGGGGGCGGCGGCACGGGGGGAGGGGGATGAGATGGCCGGTGGCAGGGCTCGGGGTGGATCGGCGATGTGGGAGACGAGGGGAGAGATCGGGGTGGTGGCGGCGATGTGGAGACGAGGGGAGGGTCGGGGTGGGTGGCAGATCTGGAGCCCTAGGGTTCCTGGGGTGAGAAGGTGAGGGAGTTTTCTTTTTTCTTTTATTTGTTTTTGAGACAAAGAGGGGGGTGAGGGAGAAAGGGCTCCCGTCGGATTCGAGAGCATCCGACGGCGTTTGAGCATGATCCGCGCGACATGCCCATGGACCAATCAGAACCCAGTACACGTTATGACCTTCTAAATTGGTCGTAATCGACTAAAAATAAGGTGTTGAACCATAATTTTTTTCAAAAAAAAGTGTTAAATCATATAAACAGTTTTATGATATGAGAAATTCAAAAAGAAACATTTTCATTGTGCACAAGGGTGCATATTGGAATGGCAAACAATGTTGCCTAAGGAAGTTTTCTTTTTCTTTGGACTAAAGAACCATTTTCCATTTTTCGAGTGCTCAAAAAGAGGTTTTTTTGTGAAGGACCTCCCAAATAATTGTTGCAAAATTGGACCAAATCATTTTTATAAAATACTAGCCATATTTAATGCACAATTGACCAAATGGTTGGGTGTAAAAAGTTTTTATCCACCTCTGATGAAAAGACAAATTCCCGCCGATTCAGCTGGAAGCGGGTCAAATTTGAACTGTAGCTACCTCGTAGTTTGCTCTTTATTTTTCCAAAAATCATTTCTAGGTACATAAGTATCTACTTAATCAGAGAAACACCAAAAAAATTCCAAGATTCAACCACTAGCTAGGAACGATCATTCCCGCCGTTTTGACCGCATTTTGAAACGGGCATAAAAAATTAAAAAAAATCAAAAAATTGGGAAACCTTTGCATTGTGTCATTATATGTGGCCAAGTTCCTAGGAAAAATAATAAACTTGTAATACGGCAATTATTTAAAAAAATGTTCTCAGAAACGAGCTACCACGTGTGGAGATCAATGGCTTTCAAGCCAAATGAACAATCTTATGGCCGCATTCATGGAATAGTTTGTTCAAATGATCTCATATTGTGCACAAGGGTGCATATTGGAATGGCAAACAATGTTGCCTAAGGAAGTTTTCTTTTTCTTTGGACGAAAGAACCATTTTTCCATTTTTTGAGTGCCCAAAAGGAGGTTTTTTTGTGAAGGACCTCCCAAATAATTGTTGCAAAATTGGGCCAAATCATTTTTATAAAATAATAGGCCATATTTAATGCACAATTGACCAAATGGTTGGGTGTAAAAAGTTTTTATCCACCTCTGGTGAAAAAGAAAAATTCCCGCCGATTCAGCTGGAAGCGGGTCAAATTTGAACTGTAGCTACCTCGTAGTTTGCTATTTATTTTTTCCAAAAATCATTTCTAGGTACATAAGTATCTACTTAATCAGAGAAACACCAAAAAAATTCCAAGATTCAACCACTAGCTAGGAACGGTCATTCCCGCCGTTTTGACCGCATTTTGAAACGGGCATAAAAAATTCAAAAAAATCAAAAAATTGGGAAAACTTCGCATTGTGTCATTATATGTGGCCAAGTTCCGAGGAAAAATAATAAACTTGTAATACGGCAATTATTTTAAAAAAAATGTTCTCAGAAACGAGCTATCACGTGTGGAGATCAATGGCTTTCAAGCCAAATGATCAATCTTATGGCCGCATTCATGGCATAGTTTGTTCAAATGATCTCATATTGTGCACAAGGGTGCATATTGGAATGGAAAACAATGTTTCCTAAGGAAGTTTTCTTTTTCTTTGGATAAAAGAACCATTTTCCATTTTTTGAGTGCCCAAAAGTAGGGTTTTTTGTGAAGGACCTCCCAAATAATTGTTGCAAAATTGGACCAAATCATTTTTCTAAAATACTAGGCCATATTTAATGCACAATTGACCAAATGGTTGGGTGTAAAAAGTTTTTATCCACCTCTGGTGAAAAAGACAAATTCCCGCCGATTCAGGTGGAAACGGGTCAAATTTGAACTGTATCTGCCTCGTAGTTTGCTCTTTATTTTTTCCAAAAATCATTTCTAGGTACATAAGTATCTATTTAATCAGAGAAACACCAAAAAATTCCAAGATTCGACCACTAGCTAGGAACGGTCATTCCCGCCGTTTTGACCGCATTTTGAAGCGGGCATAAAAATTCAAAAAAAACTAAAAATCGGGAAACCTTCGCATTGTGTCATTATATGTGGCCAAGTTCCCACGAAAAATAATATACTTGTAATACGACAATTATTTTAAAAAAAGTGTTCTCAGAAACGAGTTATCACGTGTGGAGATCAATGGCTTTCAAGCCAAATGATCAATCTTATGGCCACATTCATGGCATAGTTTATTCAAATGATCTCATATTGTGCACAAGGTGTTGGGGAACGTAGTAATTTCAAAAAAAATCCTACACACACGCAAGATCATGGTGATGCATAGCAACGAGAGGGGAGAGTGAGATCTACGTACCCTTGTAGATCGACAGCGGAAGCGTTAGCACAACGTGGTTGATGTAGTCGTACGTCTTCACGGCCCGACCGATCAAGCACCGAAACTACGGCACCTCCGAGTTCTAGCACACGTTCAGCTCGATGACGATCCCCGGACTCCGATCCAGCAAAGTGTCTGGGAAGAGTTCCATCATCACGACGGCGTGGTGACGATCTTGATGTTCTACCGTCGCAGAGCTTCGCCTAAGCACCGCTACAATATTATCGAGGATTATGGTGGAAGGGAGCACCACACACGGCTAAGAATATGATCACGTGGATCAACTTGTGTGTCTAGGGGTGCCCCTGCCTCCGTATATAAAGGAACAAGGGGGAGGTGCGGCCGGCCAGGAGGAGGGCGCGCCAGGAGGAGTCCTACTCCCACCGGGAGTAGGATTCCCCCCTTTCCTAGTTGGAATAGGATTCGGGAAGGGGGAAGAGGAGAGAGAGAAGGAAGGGGGCGCCGCCCCCCTCTCCTTGTCCTATTCGGACTAGGCGGGAGGGGCGCGCGGCCCAGCCCTGGCCACCTCTCCTCTCTTCCACTAAAGCCCACTAAGGCCCATATACCTCCTGGGGGGTTCCGGTAACCTCCCGGTACTCCGGTAAAATCCCGATTTCACCCGGAACACTTCCGATATCCAAATATAGGCTTCCAATATATCAATCTTTATGTCTCGACCATTTCGAGACTCCTCATCATGTCCGTGATCACATCCGGGACTCCGAACAAACTTCGGTACATCAAAATGCATAAAATCATAATATAACTATCATCGAAACCTTAAGCGTGCGGACCCTACGGGTTCGAGAACAATGTAGACATGACCGAGACACGTCTCCGGTCAATAACCAATAGCGGAACCTGGATGCTCATATTGGCTCCTACATATTCTACGAAGATCTTTTATCGGTCAGACCGCATAACAACATACGTTGTTCCCTTTGTCATCGGTATGTTACTTGCCCGAGATTCGATCATCGGTATATTAATACCTAGTTCAATCTCGTTACCGGCAAGTCTCTTTACTCATTCCGTAATACATCATCTCATAACTAACTCATTAGTTGCAATGCTTGCAAGGCTTATGTGATGTGCATTACCGAGAGGGCCCAGAGATACCTCTCCGATAATCGGAGTGACAAATCCTAATCTCAAAATACGCCAACCCAACATGTACCTTTGGAGACACCTGTAGAGCTCCTTTATAATCACCCATTTACGTTGTGACGTTTGGTAGCACACAAAGTGTTCCTCCGGCAAACGGGAGTTGCATAATCTCATAGTCATAGGAACATGTATAAGTCATGAAGAAAGCAATAGCAACATGCTAAACGATCGGGTGCTAAGCTAATGGAATGGGTCATGTCAATCACATCATTCTCCTAATGATGTGATCCCGTTAATCAAATAACAACTCTTTTGTTTGTGGTTAGGAAACATAACCATCTTCGATTAACGAGCTAGTCAAGTAGAGGCATACTAGTGACACTCTGTTTGTCTATGTATTCACACATGTATTATATTTCCGGTTAATACAATTCTAGCATGAATAATAAACATTTATCATGATATAAGGAAATAAATAATAACTTTATTATTGCCTCTAGGGCATATTTCCTTCAGTCTCCCACTTGCACTAGAGTCTATAATCTTGTTCACATCGCCATGTGATTCAACACTAAGAGTTCACATCACCATGTGATTAACACCCATAGTTCACATCGTCATGTGACCTATACCCAAAGGGTTTACTAGAGTCAATAATCTAGTTCACATCATTTATGTGATTAACACCCAAAGAGTACTAAGGTGTGATCATGTTTTGCTTGTGAGATAATTTTAGTCAACGGGTCTGTCACATACAGATCCGTAAGTATTTTGCGAATTCTATGTCTACAATGCTCTGCACGGAGCTACTCTAGCTAATTGCTACCACTTTCAATATGTATCTAGATCGAGACTTAGAGTCATCCAGATCTGTGTCAAAACTTGCATCGACGTAACTTTTTACGACGAACCTTTTGTCACCTCCATAATCGAGAAATATTTCCTTATTCCACTAAGGATAATTTTGACCAATGTCCAGTGATCTACTCTTAGATCACTATTGTACTCCCTTGCTTAACACAGTGTAGTGTATACAATAGATCTGGTACACATCATGGCATACTTTATAGAACCTATGGCTGAGGCATAGGGAATGACTTTCATTCTCTTTCTATCTTCTGCCGTGGTCGGGCTTTGAGTCTTACTCAATTTCATACCTTGTAACACAGCCAAGAACTCTTTCTTTGACTGTTCCATTTTTGAACTACTTCAAAATATTGTCAAGGTATGTACTCATTGAAAAAACTTATCAAGCGTCTTGATCTATCTCTATAGATTTTGATGCTTAATTGTAAGCAGCTTCACCGAGGTCTTTCTTTGAAAAACTTCTTTAAAAACACTCCTTTATGCTTTGCAAAATAATTCTACATTATTTCCGATCAACAATATGTCATTCACATATACTTATCAGAAATGCTGTAGTGCTCCCACTCACTTTCTTGCAATACAGGCTTCACCGCAAGTCTGTATAAAACTATATGCTTTGATCATACTATCAAAGCATTTATTCCAACTCCGAGAGGCTTGCACCAGTCCATAAATGGATCGCTGGAGCTTGCACACTTTGTTAGCTCCTTTTGGATCGACAAAACCTTCCGGCTGCATCATATACAACTCTTCTTCCAGAAATCCATTCAGGAATGCACTTTTGACATCCATTTGCTGGATTTCATAAAATGCGGCAATTGCTAACATGATTCGGACAGACTTAAGCATAGATACGAGTGAGAAACTCTCATCATAGGCAACACCTTGAACTTGTCGAAAACCTTTTTGCGACAATTCTAGCTTTGTAGATAGTAACACTACTATCAGCGTCCGTCTTCCTCTTGAAGATCCATTTAATCTCAATGGCTCGCCGATCACTGGGCAAGTCAATCAAAGTCCATACTTTGTTCTCATACATGGATCTCATCTCAGATTTCATGGCTTCAAGCCATTTCGTGGAATCTAGGCTCATCATCGCTTCCTCATAGTTCGCAAGTTTGTCATGGTCTAGTAACATGACTTCCAGAATAGGATTACCGTACCACTTTGGTGCGGATCTCACTCTGGTTTACCTACGAGATTCGGTATTAACTTGATCTGAAGTTACATGATCATCATCATTAGTCTTCCTCACTAATTGGTGTAGTAGTCACAGGAACAGATTTCTTGTGATGAACTACTTTTCAATAAGGGAGAAGGTACAATTACCTTATCAAAGTTCTACTTTCCTCCCACTCACTTCTTTCAAGAGAAACTCCTTCTCTAGAAAGGATCCATTCTTAGCAACGAATGTCTTGCCTTCGGATCTGTGATAGAAGGTGTACCCAATAGTCTCCTTTGGGTATCCTATGAAGACATATTTCTCCGATTTGGGTTTGAGCTTATCAGGATGAAACTTTTTCATATAAGCATCACAATCCCAAACTTTAAGAAACGACAACTTTGGTTTCTTGCCAAACCACAGTTCAGATTGTGTCGTCTCAACGGACTTAGATGGTGCCCTTTTAAACGTGAATGCAGCTATCTTTAATGCATAACCCCAAAACGATGGTGGTAGATTGGTAAGAGACATCATAGATCGCACCATATCTAATAAAGTACGGTTATGATGTTCGGACACACCATTATGCTGTGGTGTTCCAGGTGGCGTGAGTAGTGAAACTATTTCACATTGTTTTAACTGAAGGCCAGACTCATAACTCAAATATTTTACCTCTGCGATCATATCGTAGAAACTTTTATTTTCTTGTTACGATGATTCTCCACTTCACTCTGAAATTCTTTGAACTTTTCAAATATTTCAGACTTGTGTTTCATTAAGTAGATATACCCATATCTACTCAAATCATCTATGAAGGTCAAAAAATAATGATACCCGCCACGAGCCTTAACACTCATCGGATCTCATACATCAGTATGTATTATTTCCAATAAGTCAGTTGCTCACTCCATAGTTCCGGAGAGCGGCGTTTTAGTCATCTTGCCCATGAGGCATGGTTCGCAAGCATCAACTGATTCATAATCAAGTGATTCCAAAAACCCATTAGCATGGAGTTTCTTCATGTGCTTTACACCAATATGACCTAAACGGCAGTGCCACAAATAAGTTGCACTATCATTATTAACTTCGCATCTTTTTGGTTTCAATATTATGATTATGTGTATCACTACGATCGAGATCCAACGAACTATTTTCATTGGGTGTGTAACCATATAAGGTTTTATTCATGTAAACAGAACAACAATTTATTATCTTACTTAAATGAATAACCGTATTACAATAAACATGATCAAATCATATTCATGCTCAACGCAAACACCAAATAACACTTATTCAGGTTCAACACTAATACCGAAAGTATAGGGAGTGTGCGATGATGATCATATCAATCTTGGAACCACTTCCAACACACATCATCACTTCACCCTTAACTAGTCTCTGTTTATTCTGCAACTCCCGTTTCGAGTTACTAATCTTAGCAACTGAACTAGTATCAAATACTGAGGGGTTGCTATAAACACTAGTAAAGTACACATCAATAACATGTATATCAAATATACTTATGTTCACTTTGCTATCCTTCTTATCTGCCAATCACTTGGGGTAGTTCCGCTTCCAGTGACCAGTCCCTTTGCAGTAGAAACACTTAGTCTCAGGCTTAGGACCAGACTTGGGCTTCTTCACTTGAGCAGCAACTTGCTTGCTGTTCTTCTTGAAGTTCCCCTTCTTCCCTCTGCCCTTTTCTTGAAACTAGTGGTCTTGTCTACCATCAACACTTGATGTTTTTCTCGATTTCTACCTTCGTCAATTTCCGCATTACGAAGAGCTTGGGAATCGTTTCCGTTATCCCTTGCATATCATAGTTCATCACGAAGTTCTACTAACTTGGTGATGGTGACTAGAGAATTCTGTCAATCACTATCTTATCTAGAAGATTAACTCCCACTTGATTCAAGCGATTGTAGTACTCAGACAATCTGAGCACATGCTCACTAGTTGAGCGATTCTCCTCCATCTTTTAGCTATAGAACTTGTTGGAGACTTCATATCTCTCAACTCGGTTATTTGCTTGAAATATTAACTTCAACTCCTGGAACATCTCATATGCTCCATGACGTTCAAAACGTCTTTGAAGTCCCGATTCTAAGCCATTAAGCATGGTGCACTAAACTATCAAGTAGTCATCATATTGAGCTAGCCAAACGTTCATAACGTCTGCATCTGCTCCTGCAATAGGTCCGTCACCTAGAGGTGCATCAAGGACATAATTCTTCTGTGCAGCAATGAGGATAAACCTCAGATCACGGATCCAATCCGCATCATTGCTACTAACATCTTTCAACACAATTTTCTCTAGGAACATATCAAAATAAACACAGGGAAGCAACAATGCGAGCTATTGATCTACAACATAATTTGCAAAATACTACCAGGACTAAGTTCATGATAAATTTAAGTTCAATTAATCATATTACTTAAAGAACTCCCACTTAGATAGACATCCCTCTAATCCTCTAAGTGATTACGTGATCCAAATCAACTAAACCATGTCCGATCATCACGTGAGATGGAGTAGTTTCATTGGTGAACATCACTATGTTGATCATATCTACTATATGATTCACGCTCGACCTTTCGGTCTCCGTGTTCCGAGGCCATATCTGTATATGCTTGGCTCCTCAAGTATAACCTGAGTATTCTGCGTGTGCAACTGTTTTGCACCCGTTGTATTTGAACGTAGAGCCTATCACACCCGATCATCACGTGGTGTCTCAGCACGAAGAACTTTCGCAACGGTGCATACTCAGGGAGAACACTTCTTGATAATTAGTGAGAGATCATCTTATAATGCTACCGTCAATCAAAGCAAGATAAGATGCATAAAAGATAAACATCACATGCAATCAATATAAGTGATATGATATGGCCATCATCATCTTGTGCTTGTGACATCCATCTTCGAAGCACCGTCGTGATCACCATCGTCACCGGCGCGACACCTTGATCTCCATCGTAGCATCGTTGTCGTCTTGCCAATCTTATGCTTCCATGACTATCGCTACCGCTTAGTGATAAAGTAAAGCATTACAGCGCGATTGCATTGCATACAATAAAGCGACAACCATATGGCTCCTGCCAGTTGCCGATAACTCGGTTACAAAACATGATCATCTCATACAATAACATTTAGCATCATGTCCTGACCATATCACATCACAACATGCCCTGCAAAAACAAGTTAGACGTCTTCTACTTTGTTGTTGCAAGTTTTACGTGGCTGCTACGGGCTTAAGCAAGAACCAATCTTACCTACGCATCAAAACCACAACAATAGTTTGTCAAGTTGGTGCTGTTTTAACCTTCGCAAGGACCGGGCGTAGCCACACTCGGTTCAACTAAAGTTGGAGAAACTGTCACCCGCTAGCTACCTTTGTGCAAAGCACGTCGGGAGAACCGGTCTCGCGTAAGCGTACGCGTAATGTTGGTCTGGGCCGCTTCGTCCAACAATACCGCCGAACCAAAGTATGACATGCTGGTAAGCTGTATGACTTATATCGCCCACAACTCACTTGTGTTCTACTCATGCATATAACATCAACACATAAAACCTAGGCTCTGATACCACTTTTGGGGAACGTAGTAATTTCAAAAAAATTCCTACGCACATGCAAGATCATGGTGATGCATAGCAACGAGAGGGGAGAGTGAGATCTACGTACCCTTGTAGATCGACAGTGGAAGCATTAGCACAACGCGGTTGATGTAGTCGTATGTCTTCACGGCCCGACCGATCAAGCACCGAAACTACGGCACCTCCGAGTTCTAGCACACGTTCAGCTCGATGACGATCCCCGCACTCCGATCCAGCAAAGCGTCGGGGAAGAGTTCCGTCATCACGAAGGCGTGGTGACGATCTTGATGTTCTACTGTCGCAGAGCTTCTCCTAAGCACTGCTACAATATTATCGAGGATTATGGTGGAAGGGGGCACCGCACACGGCTAAGAATATGATCACGTGGATCAACTTGTGTATCTAGGGGTGCCCCCTGCCTCCGTATATAAAGGAACAAGGGGGAGGTGCGGCCGGCCAGGAGGAGTCCTACTCCCACCGGAAGTAGGATTCCCCCCCTTTCCTAGTTGGAATAGGATTCGGGAAGGGGGAAGAGGAGAGAGAGAAGGAAGGGGGCGTCGCCCCCCTCTCCTTGTCCTATTCGGACTAGGCGGGAGGGGCGCGCGGCCCAGCCCTGGCCACCTCTCCTCTCTTCCACTAAAGCCCACTAAGGCCCATATACCTCCCGGGGGGTTTCGGTAACCTCCCGGTACTCCGGTAAAATCCCGATTTCACCCGGAACACTTCCGATATCCAAATATAGGCTTCCAATATATCAATCTTTATGTCTCGACCATTTCGATACTCCTCGTCATGTCCGTGATCACATCCGGGACTCCGAACAAACTTCGGTACATCAAAATGCATAAACTCATAATATAACTGTCATCGAAACCTTAAGCGTGCGGACCCTACGGGTTCGAGAACAATGTAGACATGACCGAGACACGTCTCCGGTCAATAACCAATAGCGGAACCTGGATGCTCATATTGGCTCCTACATATTCTACGAAGATCTTTTATTGGTCAGACCGCATAACAACATACGTTGTTCCCTTTGTCATCGGTATGTTACTTGCCCGAGATTCGATCATCGGTATCTTAATACCTAGTTCAATCTCGTTACCGGCAAGTCTCTTTACTCGTTCCGTAATACATCATCTCATAACTAACTCATTAGTTGCAATGCTTGCAAGTCTTATGTGATGTGCATTACCGAGAGGGCCCAGAGATACCTCTCCGATAATCGGAGTGACAAATCCTAATCTCGAAATACGCCAACCCAACATGTACCTTTGGAGACACCTGTAGAGCTCCTTTATAATCACCCAGTTACGTTGTGATGTTTGGTAGCACACAGAGTGTTCCTCCGGCAAACGGGAGTTGCATAATCTCATAGTCATAGGAACATGTATAAGTCATGAAGAAAGCAATAGCAACATACTAAATGATCGGGTGCTAAGCTAATGGAATGGGTCATGTCAATCACATCATTATCCTAATGATGTGATCCCGTTAATCAAATAACAACTCTTTTGTTTATGGTTAGGAAACATAACCATCTTCGATTAACGAGCTAGTCAAGTAGAGGCATACTAGTGACACTCTGTTTGTCTATGTATTCACACATGTATTATATTTCCGGTTAATACAATTCTAGCATGAATAATAAACATTTATCATGATATAAGGAAATAAATAATAACTTTATTATTGCCTCTAGGGAATATTTCCTTCACAAGGGTGCATATTGGAATGGCAAACAATGTTGCCTAAGGAAGTTTTCTTTTTCTTTGGACGAAATAACCATTTTCCATTTTTTGAGTGCCCAAAAGGAGATTTTTTTTTGTGAAGGACCTCCCAAATAATTGTTGCAAAATTGGACCAAATCATTTTTCTAAAATACTAGGCCATATTTAATGCAAAATTGACCAAATGGTTGGGTGTCAAAAGTTTTTATCCACCTCTGGTGAAAAAGACAAATTCCCGCCGATTTAGCAGGAAGCGGGTCAAATTTGAACTGTAGCTGCCTCGTAGTTTGCTCTTTATTTTTTCCAAAAATCATTTATAGGTACATAAGTATCTATTTAATCAGAGAAACACCAAAAAAATTCCAAGATTCAACCACTAGCTAGGAACGGTCAAGCCCGCCGTTTTGACCGCATTTTGAAACAGACATAAAAAATTCAGAAAAATCAAAAAATTGGAAAACCTTCGCATTGTGTCATTATATGTGACCATGTTTCCAGGAAAAATAATAAAATTGTAATACGGCAATTATTTAAAAAAAGTGTTCTCAGAAATGAGCTATCATGCGTGAAGATTCATGGCTTTCAAGCCAAATAATCAATCTTATGGCCACATTCTTGGCATAGTTTGTTCAAATGATCTCATATTGTGCACAAGGGTGCATCTTGGAATTCCAAACAATGTTGCCTAAGAGAGTTTTCATTTTCTTTGCATGGAAAATACATTTTCCATTTTCCGAGTGCCTGAAATGAGGTTTTTTTAAGGACCTACCATATATTTGTTGCAACATTGGACCAAATTAATTTTCTAAAATACTAGGCCATATTTAATGCACAATTGACAAAATGGTTGGGTGTCAAAAGTTTTGATCCACCTCTGGTGAAAAAGACAAATTCCTGCCGATTTAGTAGGAAGCGGGTCCAATTTGAACTGCAGCTGCCTCATAGTTTACTATTTATTTTTTCCAAAAATCATTTATAGTTACATAAGTACCTATTTAATCATAAATACATGGTTTGGTGGTGATACGTCGAGGTTTGGGCGGTGGCCGAGGCCCCCAACTCTAGAGCGCGTAAACTCGCATGCCCGCCGCGTGGTCACCGCGTGACCGTGGCGTTGCCATGTGTTCTGGGTAGCCTAAGCATGTCTAGTGGATTGGGCACTCCCCAGGTAGGTGCTAGGAATAAAATTACAACATAAGATTCTCACGAGGAGACCGATCGATGCTCAAACGTGAATTAGCAGCCAAGTGTTTGATTAGCGGTACGAGAAATGTACATGGCTAATGGGCATGAGTTTTGGCTGAGGATGATCAGTTACTAAGAAGACCGTCTTCACAAATTTTCAGCTCAAAAGGAGGAGCCTAGGTGGTACCTGCTTTGCAAACTACCACACTAGACATAAATACGAATGTTGAAGCTCGGCTCAAAATAATGAATGGATTGAGCTGACATTTGGTGGAGGATGGTTATTTGGGCATAGGAAATAACTGTAGAAAATGGATACTATTTGGACATGCCAAAGTGGTACTTCCTTCACAAATTGTTGTTCTGAACAGAATACAAAAATGAATATTTTTGAATTATTTTTGAACTAGGCAAGGAAGGTTTTTACATATTTGATGAAGATATGACCCAAAGAATTTATGAGATTTTTTTGGGAATTTTGGGAATGACAGAAATATAGGTTGCTTCACAACCTAGGGCAAAAACTGCCACATGGACATGACACATATGCAAAACTGATGAGGTGGCGCCTAGTCATAGCAACTCACCACAATTTACAAGGCTATGACCATCTATATTGGTCGTTAACAACTAGAAATAAGGCAGCGGACTAGCGTTGTTTGCTTTATGACCATTTCATGTAAGGAAATTACGACCTTTCTGACCAAAATGGTCGCAATGGTTTAGGGTTTGGAGCCCTCCAAACAGCTTTTGACCAATTGGTCTAAAATGGTCATAGATCTATGACCATTTCTTCCAGGGTCACTGACAGAAGGTCACTAGTTGACATATTTCTTGTAGTGCATCTCCCTGGATAGATCTTGCATGTGCATAGAATTTTTTTGTTTTCCATGCAACATTTCCCAACAGTAGCATCCGAGCCAGGTCTATGCATAGATGATATGCACGAGTAGAACACAAAGAGGTGTGGGCGGTGATAGTCATACTGCTTACCACCAACGTCTTATTTTGATTCGGCGGTATTGTGGGATGAAGCGGCCCGGACCAACCTTACATGTACACGCACATGAGACCGGTTCCACTGACTGACATGCAACTAGTTTTACATAATAGGTGGCTGGCGGGTGTCTGTTTCTCCTACTTTCGAATTTGACTATGGCTGGTCCTTGAAGAAGGTTAAAACAACAAAATTGATGAATCACCGATGTGGTTTTTGCGTAGTTAAGAACAGTCCTTGCTTGAAGACCATAGAAGCCATGTAAAACTTGCAACAACAAAGTAGAGGACATCTAACTTGTTTTTGCAGGGCATGTTGTGATGTGATATGGTCAATATATGATGTGATATATGTTGATGTATGAGATGATCATGTTTTGTAATATCAACAACCGACAGGAGCCTTAGGGTTGTCTCTTTATTGTATGAAGCGCCATGTAATTGCTTTAGTTTATCTCTATGCGTTAGCAATAGTTGTAGAAGAAATAGTTGGTGAGACGACCCTGACGTAATGATGGAGATCAAGATGTCGAGCCGGTGATGATGGAGATCATGATGATGCTTTCGAGATGGAGATCAAAAGCACAAGATGATGATGGCCATATCATATCACATACTTTGATTGCATGTGATGTTTATCCTTTATGCATCTTATTTTGCTTAGAACGACGGTAGCATTATAAGAGGATCCCTTCACTAAATTTCAAGATAAAAGTGTTCTCCCCGAGTATGCACCGTTGCCAAAGTTCGTAGTTTCGAAGCACCACGTGATGATAGGGTCTGATAGACTCTACGTTCACATACAACAGGTGTAAGGCAGTTTTGCACATGCAAAATACTTGGGTTAAACTTGATGAGCCTAGCGTGTACAGACATGGTCTCGGAACACTAGCGACGAAAGGTCTAACATGAGTCATATAGTAGATATGATCGACATAGAGATGTTCACCATTGATGACTACCCCATCTCATGTGATGATCGGACATGGGTTTGTTGATTTGGATCATGTATCACTTAGATGTCTTGAGGGATGTTATTTAAGTGGGAGTTCATTAGTAATTTGATTAATTGAACTTAAATTTATCATGAACTTAGTCTTATAGTTTTGCATATCTATGTTGTAGATCAATGGCCCGAGCTACCATTCCCCTAAAATTTAATGCGTGCCTAGAGAAAGCTAAGTTGAAAGATGATGGTAGCAACTACACGGACCGGGTCCATAACTTGACAATTATCCTCATTGCTCCATAGAAGAATTATGTCTTGATGCACTGCTAGGTGAAAGACCTGCTGCAGGAGCTACTACAGATGTTATAAATGTCTGGCAGGCTCGATCTGATGACTACTCCATAGTTCAGTGTGCCATGCTTTATGGCTTAGAACCGGGACTTCAAATACGTTTTGAACATCATGGAGCATATGAGATGTTCCAAGAGTTGAAGTTAACATGTCAAGCAAATGCCCGGTTGAGAGATATGAAGTCTCCCACAAGTTCTATAGCTGCAAGATGGAGGAGAACAATTCTATCAGCAAACACATACTAAAAATGGTTGGGTATCATAACCACTTGACTTAGATGGGAGTGGATCTTCCAGTTGATAGTGTTATTGACAGAGTTCTTCAGTCACTTCCACCAAGCTACAAAGGCTTCATGATGAACTGTAATATGCAAGGGATGAATAAAACGATTCCTGAGCTCTTCGCAATGCTTAAGGGCAGAGGTAGAATCAAGAAGGAGCATCAAGTGTTGATGGTTAACAAGACCACTAGTTTCATGGAAAAGGGCAAGGTAAAGAAAGGGAACTCAAGAAGAATGGCATGCAAGTTTCCACTCCCAAGAAGAAGCGCAAAGCTGGACCCAAGCCTGAAACTGAGTGCTTCTACTACAAAGGGACTGGTAACTAGAAGCAGAACTACCCCAAATACTTGGCGGATAAGAAGGATGGCAAAGTGAACAAAGGTATATTTGATATACATGTTATTGATGTGTACCTTACTAATGCTCGTAGTAGTGTCTGGGTATTTGATACTGGTTCGGTTGCTCATATTTGTAACTCGAAATAGGAGCTACGTAATAAACGAAGATTGGCTAAGGACGAGGTGACGATGCATGTCGGGAATGGTTCCAAGGTCGATGTATATCAAATAAACCTACATTTGACGTTGCCATCCTTCTTATCTGAAAAGTACTCGGGGCAGTTCTGCTTCTAGTGACCCTTCCCCTTGTAATAGAAACACCCAGTCTCTGGTTTGGGTCCAACCTTGGGTTTCTTCACAGGAGCAACAACTGTCTTGCCATTCTTCTTGAAGTTCCCTTTCTTGAAACTGGTGGTATTATTGACCATCAACACTTGATGCTCTTTCTTGATTTCTAACTCCGCGGCCTTAAGCATCGCGAATAGCTCAGGGATCATTTTCTCCATCTCTTGCATACTATAGTTCATCACAAAACCCTTATGGCTTGGTGGTCGTGATTGGAAAACTTCATCAACCGTTGTCTTATCTGGAAGATTAACTCCCACTTGATTCAAGCGAGTGTAGCACCCAGACACTCTGAGAACATGCTCACTAACTGAGATGTTCTCCTCCATCTTGTAGGCAAAGAACTTGACAGAGGTCTTATACCTCTCAACCCGAGCATGAGATTGAAATACCAATTTCAGCTCTTGGAACATCTCATATGCTTTGTGGCGTTCAAAACGTCTTTGGGGCCCTGATCTCTAAGCTGTAAAGCATGGCACACTAAACTATCGAGTAATCATCAGAACTGCCAGACGTTCACAACATCCACAGACGATGCTAGAGGGGCTGCCACACCGAGTGATGCATCAAGGACATAAGCCTTCTGTGCAGCACTGAGGACAATCCTCAGACTACGGACCTAGTCAGCATAATTGCTGACAATATGTTTCAACTTAGTCTTTCTCTAGGAATGTATTAAAACAGGGAGCTACAACATGAGCTATTAATCTACAACATAATTTGCAAAGACAATTTAGACTATGTTCATGATAATTAGTTCAGTTAATCAAATTACTAATGAACTCCCACTTAAATCAACATCCCTCAAGTTGCCTAAGTGATACATGATCCAAATCAACTAACCCATGTCTGATCATCATGTGAGATGGAGTAGTCATCGATGGTGAACATCTCCATGTTGATCATATCTACTATATGACTCATGTTCGACATTTCGGTCTCCTGTGTTTCGAGTCCATATTTGTACGTGCTAGGCTCGTCAAGTTTAACCCAAGTATTCTGCATGTGTAAAACTGACTTACACCATTTTATGGGAACATAGAGTCTATCACACCCTATCATCACGAGGTGCTTCGAAATGACGAACTTTTGCAACGGTGCATACTCAGGGAGAACACAATTTCTCGAAGTTAAGTGAAGAGATCATCTTATAATGCTACCGTCATTCTAAGCAAAATAAGATGCATAAAAAGGATAAACATCACATGCAATCAATATATGACATGATATGGCCATTATCATCTTGAGCCTTTGATCTCCATCTCCAAAGCACCGGCATGATCTCCATCGTCACCAGCATGACACCATGGTCTCCATCATCGTGTTATCATGTGGTCGTCTCTGCCAACTATTGCTAACACATAGCGATAAAGTAAAGAAATTACAGGATGATTAATAAATTAAAGACAACCCTATGGCTCCTGCCGGTTGCCATACTCATCGACGTGCAAGTTGTGAACCTATTACAAAACATGATCATCTCATACATCAACATATATCACATCACATTTTGGCCATACCAAATCACAACATGCCTTGCAAAAACAAGTTAGACGTCCTCTACTTTGTTGTTGCAAAGTTTACGTGGCTGCTACGGGCAACTAGCAAGAACTGTTCTTACCTACGCAAAGCCACAATGGTGATAGTCAAGTTGTCTTTTAACCTTCCATAAGGACCGCCTTCATCAAATTAGATTCAACTAAAGTAGGAGATATAGACACCCGCTAGCCACCTTATGCAAAACAAGTTGCATGTTAATCGATGGAACCGGTGTCATGTGCGAGGACATGCAAGGTTGGTCCGAGACGCTTCATCCCACAATACCACTGAATCCAAATAAGACAAGATAGGTAAGCAATTTGAGCATCAACGCCCACAACTCTTTGTGTTCCACTCGTGCATATACATCTACACATAGACCTAGCTCTGATACCATTGATGGGGAACGAAGCATGAAAATCAAAAAAATTCCTACGAACACCCAAGATCTATCTAGGAGAAGCATAGAAATGAGAGGAGAGAGTGTGCCTACGTACCCTCGTAGACCAAAGTGGAAGCGTATATAACGCGGTTGATGTAGTTGTACCCTTTGCTATTCGATCACGATCCAACCGATCTAGTGCTGAACGGACGACACCTCCGAATTTAGCACACGTGTGGCTCGATGGCGTCTCCTCATCCTTGGTCCAGCAAGAGAAGATGGAGAAGTAGATGGGATCACAACCAGCATGACGGCGTGGTTGTGATGGTGGTGGTGGAGCTAGTTCAGTAGGGCTTCGCCAAGCGCTACTAGAACGAGGACAGAGGAAGTACGGAGTAACGGGAGAGAGAGGGGCGCCAAGGTCTTGGTGTGTCCTCTTGGGGCGCCCCCTCCCCTCTATATATAGGTGGATGGGTGTGGGGACAGCCCCTCCAAGCCCTAGGGCGCAACTAAGGGGGAGAGGACTTGGACTCCAAGTCCAATCCTATTCCTACTAGGACTGCTCCCATCCCCCCCCCCTCGTTCCCTAGCCACATGGGCTTTTGAGGACTTCGTGCACCTAGCTCAATAATGCTAGGGCGCCTCCCCTCAGCCCATTCTAGCCCTTGGGTTATGCTGGACCCACTTGTGGACTTCTGGACCCCTCCGGAATCCTCTTGAACATTCTAGAAGCTTCACGGTACAATACCGAAAAAACTACACTTTTTCTGGAACCCAAAATATGGCTTCCCATATATAAATCTTTACCTCTCGACCATTCCGAGACTCCTCGTGATGTCCGGGATCTCATACGGGACTCCGAACAACATACGGTTACCAATCATCAAATATCCAAATACTACTCTAGCATCAATGAACGTTAAGTGTGCGACCCAGCGGGTTCGGGAATCATGTAGTCATGATTGAGACACCTCTCCGGTCAATAACCAATAGCGGGACCTAGATGCCCATATTGATTCCTACATATTCCACGAAGATTTTTATCGGTCGAACCACGATCTCAAGGATTCGGTTAATCCCGTATGCAATTCCCTTTGTCCGGCAATATGTTACTTACCCGAGATTCGATCATCGGTATCTCCATATCTAGTTCAATCTCGTTACCGGCAAGTCCCTTTACTCGTTCCTTAATACAAGATCCCATGACTAACTCATTAGTCACATTGTTTGCAAGCTCTTTAAGATGTTGTATTACCGAGAGGGCCCAGAGATTTCTCTCCGTCATACGGAGTGACAAATCCCAGTCTTGATCCATGCCAACCCAACATATAGTCTGGTAGAGGCATACTAGGCACACTGTGTAGTTTATGTATTCACACATGTATTTAAGTTTTCAGTCAATACAATTCTAGCATGAACAATAAACATTTGTCATGAACGGAAATATGATAGTAACTATTTTATTATTGCCTCTAAGGCATACTTCCTACAAGTACATGCGTCTACCACGAGATTGTTTTAATGAATATCAGTTGATCTATTGACTAGCATCCTGGCCTCAGTTTATATAATGCACCGGAGGCCTAGAATTTAGGGGAGTCCTTGTCTTGTGCGCCAAGTCTTGCGGAGTCTTCCTTGTATGCGTCATGGGCTGCCCGAAGTGGCCCATGAGTGAACTGCCATGGGGGTCCTCGGCCCGATCCACCTAGTCGGGAGACGACATGGTGAGTACCCCCTAGTCCATGACACTGTCAATCCTATCTTTGAATAATTCTAAAGTCCCCACCCATCAACATGTGTAAGGACTCAGAACCACAAATCCATACCAACTCAGCTAGGAAATTAGGTTAGACCTCAGGTCGGGCTCTACCTTAGACCGCCACTAATGCCCATGAGTAGTTTTCTTTCAAGCGCACATGATATTTGATAGAAAATTCATGGACCTTCATATTTAGTACAAAAACCGTAGTTTTATTCACCCCTTGCAAAATACCACATAGCCTTTCCCTAGGAGGTAGCCAATAGCAAGCCTAATCAAGATCACACCATAGGTAGATCAAAAAAGGTGTCGAGAAGTTCGAACGTCCAGTCTCCATCAGAGCAATAAAGTCCAAGTTTTGTTCTCTAGAAGTGTCAGAAAGAAATTGTCATTTAGCCAAGTCGAAGACCTCTACTATTTAAGATAATTACTGTCTCTTTTTTGTGTGGAAATGATAAGATTTATTATAAAAGTTCATCATAAGTACAAATCATCTCAAACATAATAGAAATTACTTCAAGATTCTGAGACCATCGAACCACCACTATTTCCGCCAAAATGAGCCACCGATGCGCCACTGTTGTCGGTCCCCTACCAAAGCCGATTTGACCTTATCGATGATAAGCGGGAAGTCTTTGTGTGAGTGCCCCTAAGGATCGGCACCCTGGAGCTGCAATTGTCGCTGCTGAACCCTTGCATAGATCTAAAGCACATGACACCAAATCTCACCATATGACAAGAAACCCTAACCTCACAGCCCCAAGGAGACAACGGGAATCTATGCCGAAGCTCTGTCAACTACGTCCAAACGGACGAACTCGAGGAGGATCAAAATCTATAAGACAAACTCGAAGAAGAAGTGACGCCATCCACCCGAACATCGCACCTACAAGGACTAAAGAAACCCTAAACCAAACTACTAACCGGAGCAGAGGCACCGGGATACTCCTCCCCGCCACCAGCCGCCGGAGCAGCAGGCAGAGGGAAGGTGAATCCATGGGCTCGCCAGCTAAGTATGGAGGAAACAATTTGCCCTTGCCGCCTAGGGTTAGGGAAGGAAACGAGAGGAAGACATGTTAGATAATTACTCTCATTGGTAGTAATTTTGTGGACTTATCATGCGTGTTACAACACACTACACAATACTTAGGAGCCTTTTCCATTATTTTTGAAATGGAGGATGACTCCTGGCCTCTGCATCGGACAATGTACAGAAACATCTTTATTATATTATTCAACAACATTTGACAAAACACGAGCCTTTGTCCATGTATTGCCAATAATGCTAGTAAACCAATTGAGCTAGTGCATGATATGTGCATGTATGTATGTACAGTGGATCTTGACCCCTGCCGATAGGAGGGCTTCATTTTTTCATGCTTTCTTGAGTTTTGTTAGGGTTTGTGTTCTACTCAGAGAGGCGAGGCGGCGGCGGTTCTCTGAAGATGAAATAAGATTCTCCTCGCCTAGTCCCCGTCCTGGTGGTGTTTCTAGCATCGTCGAAGGGAGTGTGGAGGTTTGTCTTCGACGAATCTCGCGGGTTTTGTTCATCCTTTGTCTTCGGTGGATCTACGTGAATCATGTCTTTATTCGTCTATGTTCGTGTGTGTGTGTACATATTGAATCCTTCCGATCTACGCTTCTCTTCATCAGCGGTGGTTGTTGTCCTGGTGCGCTGGTCCTGTGGAGGCTTAGCACGATGACTTCTCGACTGTCTAGTACAATAAGGTTTGCCCGGCTCTGATGAAGAATGGACAAAGACAGTGGGGTGCCTTCGGATTGCTCCAATACTTGTAGTCGTCGCTAGGTGATCTAAGGACCTGGATGTATTTTTTATTTCTGGTATTCTTTGTACTATCTTAACAGTGGATGAATAGAGCGGATGTTTTTCATTGAAAAGGTGATAAATGGATATATAGGCATGCGGTCATGCATGCATGGGATATATACGTTGCAATCTATCGATCTCGAATTGCTGCATTACATGCACTGTGTGTACATACTCTTGGCTGTCGATCTGCTGAGGTAAGCGATAGACCAGCACTTGCACTTGCGAGAGAGAAAGAGACCGATGCCTCTTGCTACTTGCATTTGGTGACTAGCTACATTTTTCATCTTCATGCGTCAGTGCCGTTAATTTCCTAAAACCACAAATGAAGATGCATGGATAGATAAGACCGAGCATGATTCCTAACACCAACTCTAACAGAGTCTGTCATATTGACAGCCTTCATAACACATACAAAGCATGCTTCATATACATATGGAGCATGCCTAAGTGAGCATAAATTTGGAGTCGAACCTTTACATCATGTGACCCACTCGTCAATGGGATACTCTTTTTTCGTAATCTCTTTTCATCTCTATATGAGGTGAGGGATCACGTGAAGCTTTTTCGCGTTACACAGTTTGGATGGCTGAATGGAGTGCACTTCAAAAGTTGACCGCAAGACATCAAATATGAAGGCTGAAAGACTAGATATAAACAACGCTCCAAAAGATATGGCGATTTTGACAGGTATGACCATTCTACTTGAATGATTTTTTTGGCCGGAACAATTATATTGACAATTATTATGGCGACTAGAGTAGGCTCCTATGACAACTCTGCTAGAGTTGCTTCAACGGCTACCTTAACGGTTGATTAATTTATTGTAAGTTTTCTCGTGGAAAAAAAGAGTTGCTCCAAAGGTGTAGACTGGTGCTACACCTCTGAGCATATATGGTAGCTCAATTTCTATATATGTTTTGACCTTGTTTTATTGGCTTCTTAATTTTTGGGTTCTCTGGTTTAGTGGAATAAAAATTGATTTTTACATTGTACTAGAAATGAATAGTCAATACATTAGTATTTATCGTGGCATGCATGCGCAAAATTGTATGTGCTGTACGCTTCTCTGTGTGTACTTTGACTTTTCGTTGGGTAAAATCGCCGCTGATATATTTACAACATTTGAATTTTCATAATTTTGCTGAATATGTGCAGTGGTGGAAACTATGATCGAAACTTATATATGATCACATATCCAATATAGAGAAACAAAACTTCCAATCAATTTAAGATAAAATGTTCCATAGGAAAATGAACATGAAACTTCATTTACCACATAAATCAGTTCACATATTTCAAAAAATTAACAGGTGTACAACCCATGTCACTAATTAATATACAAGGGCTAAATTACAATCACCACAAATATTTCTTCATCCATGCATGTATATACATGCAGCTTTAAAAAAAATGTATAGGCTGAATTAGATCATTGACAAATATATGGCATCCAATGCTGTCGTAAGTGGCATAGACTTGAAAAAGACGTGGGGGGAAGCTTTCTCGGATTCCATTTCATTCAGTGGTTGGCATCTGAAATATTCCCACAATTTCTTGCTTGTCCCCGTTTAAAGTTCTTTATTAAAACGTTATCCCGTATGCCTGTGAGCTCCTTTATCAAAATGTTAAAACGTTATCTCGTATGTCTGCGAGCTCCTTTATCAAAATGGACATAGACACACAGATATACTTTATAAGATGGATATCTACAAGTGCCATTGAATAATTACATAGGACTGTCCTGCTGTTTTCGGTAACACAAATATGATGTGCTCCAACCTTTTGCTATTTTCATTTACAGAGATGTCACATGTACTGTATACATCTGTCAGT
Source organism: Triticum urartu (assembly GCF_056163025.1). NCBI lineage: Eukaryota > Viridiplantae > Streptophyta > Magnoliopsida > Poales > Poaceae > Triticum > Triticum urartu. The sequence continues at coordinate 140,001,075 of NC_141877.1, read as the reverse complement.
CTTTGCTCTTAGAGCATCTCCAACAGGCGTCCAAAAACTGCTCCGCGCGCTAAAAACCGTTTTTTATTTTTGACGCGGAGACACTTTAGCAGATGCCACAAAATAATGCGCATGCAAAAAACTGCTCCGCACGCGCTAAAAGGCGCTATCGCACGCTGCAAATGTTGGACGCCGGACCGCGCGCTTCATAATTTGCACTGCGTGTTTTTTTTGGGCGCGCGTTTTTTGGCATATGAAAAACCAATGTTGTCCACGACGCGCTAAAAGTGCTACGGTGACGCTGTAAAATATTTTAGCGCTCGATATTTTTGCGTCTATGTTGGAGATGCTCTAAAGAGAGCAATGCTACTTTACTTCGAACTACCCTGAGGTAATCTCCCTCTCCCTTACTCTTCTTTGTAGCTGTTGTCCTTACGCCTGTGTACAACCGTTAACCTGACCCTCAATTGATACTAAGCTGCTCACTTTAAGCGTAAAATGCAGACGCCCCAGATTCTTATGCCCACACCAAGAGCCCCCCCCCCCCCCCCCCCCCCCCCCCCCCCCGTCATGGATGATCATGAACACTATAAAAGGGCATCGATTCACACCCCTACAGACCACAAATCACAGGACCACAGAAAATAGTTTCAGCTGAGCATACTAGCTAATACCAAGTCTATTACTAGCTATCCGAAAGAAGACAAGAACGCTCTGACCTGCCGGCGATGGAGACGGTGACGAAGCTGTCGTCCGAGAAAGCGGTGGTGATCTTCACCATGAGCAACTGCCCGATGAGCCACTCGGTGACGAGCCTCTTCTCGAGCCTCGGCGTGGGCGCCGCGGTCCACGAGCTGGACAAGGACCCACGCGGCCGCGACATGGAGCGCGACCTCGCAAGACGCCTTGGGCGTACGCCGCCCGTCCCGGTAGTCTTCATCGGCGGCAAGCTCGTCGGCTCCACCGACAGGATCATGTCCTTGCATCTCAGCGGGAAGCTCGTGGTCATGCTCAAGGCCGCAGGAGCCATGTGGCTCTGACCACGGGTGCAGCATCAGTTCATCCCAGCTTTGGCAATTTTCGCACCTCGCCATGCAAGCATGTATCCGCCGCTCTTAACACAAGTAGGGAAAATTTTGCTTGTACTGGTTATTGGGCTGGTCGCCACATGAGCATAGCGTAGTTCCTCTTTCCAAGATGACGGGAACACAAGAAGTTTTGTTTAGTCGTTGGCGAGATAACAGTGTGAGTCTATGGAATAACGCATACAAGTGTCTCTGAATGAGAAATGCAATTTATTACGTCCATTTCCAACAGTTGTGGTTAGGGTTTCACAAATGCTACTCAAAATTCGGCTTTTCCCGAGTGTCGCCGTCTTTGCCATGTTCCATTCCACGAGTGATGGGCAAAGACGGCCTTTTAGGAGTATAATACTCAGTGAAGGTAGAAACACGGAAAAGAAGTGCCTTTGACGAGAGAATATAATACATCTAGATACCTCCATATCCGTGACAAGTAATTCTGAATGGAGAGAATACTATTCATTGCTATTTATTTAAGATAACAAAATGTGCGCTGCGTATCCCAAAAAAAATGTGCGCTCAGTAGAAAACACAAAAGCGTGTTGTGCTCAGGTGGCGTGGAAGTTGGAACGTTGCACGGGAGATTAAACATTCCCGAATTACTCTCTTGATTAATACTGTTCATTGCAATTTATTTAAGAAAACAAAATGTGCGCTCCGTACCCCTAAAAGAAAGTGCGCTGCGTGCGTGTGTTTGTATTAGGACAAAAGAAATTCGCTCAGTAGAAAACAGCAAGTCTGTTGTGCTTAGGTGGTTAGCGCGAGTGAATCTGGCGGTCAAGCCTCTTGTTCAAATCCTCACTCGCCCAAGAACTTATCCTTCTCTTTATTATTTTCTTCTAATCACTGACAGCTGGGACCCGCATGGGGGTGGGGAGCTGACCGGTCAACATAGTGAAAAATACGAAGCTGTAGGTTTTAGTGGTGACCGTATAATCATCAAGTTGAGTATATAGTGACCGTATTGACTAAGTTCTTAAGTACAGGGACTAAAATGAATCAGCGAGACAAGTACGATGACCATCAGTGAAGCAAAGCAAACACACCAGCCTACACAGTCTTTGCCGAGTTTCTTTCTAGCGGTGCTCAGCAAATAAGGCGACACGTGTCCCTCGCCCCGTCCTTGACGGCTCCGTGTCGACGGGTGCAACAGTCCAGAGAGAGCATCTCATAATCATCATTTTACATTGATTTTTAATCTGAAAATGGTGATTAATTCAACCCCATCTAACAATAAGGGCTAAAATTCTAAAATTTTATTAATTGTCCAAAATATAAACCCTAATAATTTTGGCCATGACCTCATGTCGTCATGTGGGCACTCCCGAATTCTATTAAGGATTAAAATGATTTATTTTGTAGAAATATAATTAAAGTTGATGTGTCTCTCAAACACTTATAGTTAAACCCTAACTAATAGTTAATTTAGACTAATATTCGTAGCAATATAAATATAAGCTCAATAGATATGAAATAGTTAACGTGGCTTTGTTTGAGCCACTACTGCTACATAATTAATTTCAGGAAGGTTAGAGGTCATTTGAAAGCTCAATTACATCAAAGGCAGAAGAAAATAAATTAGAGCTTAGAGCATCTTCAATAAATGGTCCAAATATAAAAGTAACTAACTTTTGAACCGTCTGAAGCCAAAAACGCAGCTTCAACAGACGGTCCATATATATTAAAAAAATGGACCGCGGTCTTCTCATGATTTAAAATACAACACTTTGTCGTGCAAATTTACATCATGAGGTGCATATGGTCCAAAACCAACCGGCGCTCGCGAATGCCCAACCACCAGTTCCTTTCCTTTCCCGCCCGCCCGCCCGCGACCTCCCGCCCGTCCGCTGCCGCCTCGCCGCCTCCACACCCCGCCGCACGCCGCCCGCATCAGATCCGGCCCCGCCCCGCCCCCCGCCACTGTTTTCACGCTGCCCCACCGCCTGCCCGCCGCGGATCCGGCCGCGGCCAGCGCACGCCGCCGCCCCGTCCGCCACAGCTCCGCCCGGCCCTGGCCCGCCCACCGTAGCTCCGACCCGCCCCGGCTCCGTCCGCCACTGCCCCGCACGCCACCGCCGCCTCGCAGCTCCGCCCCGCCCAGATCCGTCTGCCACCACCCCGCCCGGCTCCGTCCGCCACCGCCCCTCAGCTCCGCCCCGCCCGGCTCCGTCCGCCAGCGGCCCGGCCGCACGCCGCCGCCGCTCCACCGCTCTGACCGCTCTCCGATGGCGTCGAAGAAGACGCCGAAGGGCAAGTCGGGCTTCTTCGGCATGAGGCAGAAGCCCTCCAGTAACTTCAGAGTGGAGTTCTCCGACACCGAGAGGCGTTGGTGGATCGACACGTACCCCTCCGCCCATGAGGCCGCGCGTGCCTACGACGTCACGGTGTGGCATGCCGAGAGGCCTCGAGAGCACCTCAACTTCCCAGAGATCGAGAGTCGGGCGGAAGCGGAGATGCTTGTGCCGCAAGGCATCAAGATGAAGGAGATCCCGACGAAGAAGCCGTCGGTTGTCGTCAGTGCCGGCGAGACCGACGAGGAGGCGATGACGAGATTTTCTCGGGAGCATCCGGAGTACGTCCAGGCCGAGCTGGAGTACTGCTGGAAGCGTGAGGCAGAGCAGAAGAAGAAGGGGCGAAGAAGGAGGACGATGCCGGTCCCTCGACGGTGATCCCCATCGAGTCCTCTTCCGAGGAGGACTGGGCAGACTTCTCGGAGGAAGAGGAGGAGGAGGAGGGGTGCGACGACCCGGAGAAGGAGGAGTTCTAGGCGCAGTTCTGCAGCTCCGACGGTGAGGAGTAGTTTATCTAGTAGTTTGAATAAGTAGTAGTTGAAGTTCATGGTTAAACTATGTTGAATTTAATGTTTGAACTATGTTGAATGGACTAGTAGTTTGTCGTTTTAAGAAATTTACATCTTCATTTTGGATCATTTGTTGGAGTTGCTCTTTTGGACCATCAATTTGGACCATCTGTTGGAGTTCAGCTTTTTTCAAAGCTCCAAAGTATTTTTTGGCGGTCTAAATTTTACATCTCCGGTTTTGGACCATCTATTGGAGATGCTCTTAAACAAATTAATAAAAAAGAAAAAAATTCTCACCTCTCACCCACCAACTGCAGCAAGCCCCGATGGGTGGGTGGGGGGGGGGGGGGGGGGACGTCATCTCTCCATCAGTTGGTGTTGTGAGCAGATGGGGGACCATTTTGGTAACAAATCTCCTACACCATCTTGACCCAAGGAATATCTTGCTTATTAAGAAATTTCTGAATATTCTTTAGCAACACATAATTATTATGAACCTCTCAATTCAAGACCCCTAAACCTCCTCCATGTTTTGTTCTGCAAACAAGATCCACAGCGGTCAGGGATTTAGACATTTAGTACATTTGCTCATATACATTTCACCCGAGAGACAATGCCTCCTGTATTTATCAAAATCTTCGATATCTCATTTTTGAAGTTTGATACAACTCATAAGGAAAGTAGGCAGATAAGAGAGGACATCATGATCCATTTGAGGTCTACCAACAGTTCCAAGGAAACGAGCAGTATATTTAATCTCCTTTGAATGGTTTGAATGGTGTGCACAAAAAACTCAATCCAGGGCTTAGAGAGGCATAAAGACCCGCTGTCTCTAATACCATATTTATATCATCCTGCAGGCAGTTGCTCAAGACCAAACTGATGATGAAAGACGGACAATATATATTTTCTTAGATAGGAGGCATCTGCCCGGCCTTAAACTGAGACCCTTAAAGTACAAACTAGGTCGGACAGACAATATATTTCAACAAGACGGACAATTTATTTCAGCACCTAGTTCAAAGATTTAATTGGAGAGCTACATTGTGAATTCCAGTTTCAGGAGTCAAAGAGCCAATATCACCCCTCGGTAAGGTGAGGAGCCAATAAATTGTGAAGAATCATAAGATTCCAGATCAATGGAGATTGCTCTAAAGAATACTTACTTTTCATTCTCATGAGATACCTATTTTCCTTTCCAGCGGAAATCCATCCTTCTCTGGTCGTGTCAGAAATGAAAAAATGGTAATGAAAAAAGATCTGATAATATATATCTTACTTTAAAAAAAAATATATCTTACTTTCTGAAGAAGCTTAAGCATCAGGATTTTGTACGAACAGTACAACAACTTGCTAAGAAGGGAAGAATTTGATGCTGATGAAGGAAAAGCAAGAATTGCATACTCATCTGATCGTGGCATCACGACATCTCCATATCTGATTATGTGGTTCCAAAGTAGAAGTGTAGCTAAATATGCGTAGGAAGAGCAGCCAGTTGGATGGATTCTATGCCAACAGATAAGTGACGAGAGGAACTATGTGGATGCTATTGTGAAACCAAGGCGACTTGTCCATGGTTCCTCGGAAACCAGCTCAGCTAGTCGGCGCAGAATCGGTTCCTGGCATTGCGTCTGCCGTACTGTACTGGTATTCTTCATCGTTCTCGACATGGTTCTTCTCGTCGCTGATGTTTTTTCTACAGAATTTTGCCATCTAGTACGCCACAGATGAATTTGGATAACATTATTTTCGACCTAGAGCTAAAACAAACTGCGAGTTTCAGTTGATGTCCACATTATTTTCATTGATCTATGTGAAGAAAAGAAGACCTCGCCCATTATTAGCTAGCTACTTGCCTTAATCTGGTTACTACAGGATTCCAAGAGCAAAGAGACGATGCGCAATTGAACTTACTCTGCATTTCACCACGAGTCTCATGCTAGATTACTACCACCTGAGATGGTGAAGAGCAAGAGTTGATGAAGAATCGTAAGATTTTAGATCAATATGGAGACTGCACAAAAGAGTATTTCTTTTTTTTTCTTTGTACTTTCTTGTTTTCTACTCCATGTGACCGGGATCAAACTATCAAACACCTTTTTCTTGACTGTCCGCTGGCAAAAATACTATGGCGGACAGTGCATATAGCCTTTAATATTACTCCTCTGAATTCTGTCAGCACGTTATTTGGAACGTGGCTTAACGGGATAGAGGCCGAAACAGCGAGACACATCCGCGTAGGAGTATGTGCTTTATTGTGGGCAGCCTGGGACTGCAGAAATGATTTGGTTTTTAACAGAACAACAAATATTCATTTTTTGCAGGTTATCTTTCGAGTCACTGCGTTGATCCGTATGTGGTCGCTACTCACTCCGACGGAGGCCAGAGAGCGTTTGGTTACTGGATCTATCCGGTGAGAGACGGTAGCACAGGATATTTTCAACCGATTTGGATGGCAGTCATGTAATAGGATAAACAATTAGTTTCTCTATCTTTCTTATACGAGCCGGTTGTGGCTCTATGACTACTTTTTTTATTGGCTCTCTGTGAGCTTTTCTCTACTGTCTTTGAGACTTTAAGACCTTTGTTGAACACTAGTAGAAAACAGGGCTATGGTCCAGGCCGGCTCAGCCCATTAGTCCCGGTTCAGTGTAGAACCGGGACTAATGTGGGCATTGGTCCCGGTTCGTGAGCCCAGGGGGCCGGCCGGGCCACGTGGGCCATTGGTCCCGGTTCGTCTGGACCTTTTGGTCCCGGTTGGTGGGACAAACCGGGACCAATGGGCCTCGCTCCTGGCCCACCACCATTGGTCCCGGTTGGTGGCCTGAACCGGGACCAAAGGCTCCCCTTTAGTCCCGGTTCTTGCCACAAACCGGGACCAATGAGGTGCCTATATATACCCTCGCCCGCGAGCAGAGCACTCCAGTGCTCTGTTTTTCTCTGGCCGGCGAGGGGAGGGGTTTGTGGTGCTCTAGCTCATCTCCTATGCACATGAGGTGTTCGATGGAATGCCCGAGCCACACTACTTAAACTTTCTCCTCTCGAAGCTCGACCTCCAAGCTCCATTTTCCTCGAGATTTGTCTAGATTTAGCGGTCCGTCATGCCCCGTCCCCGTCTTCACCGCCGTCGATCACTCGCGCTGATCTCATCACCGACACCACCGTGGTGAGCCTCTTGTTCTTATCTTCTTTCTGAAAGGAAAAATATTCTTACTTGTCTGTTTAGATAGATACTTGTATCATTTTCTTACATTTATTATTGCATCTTATATAGTGCGATGGTTTTGGTATCCGCCCCCGTCGGCCCTCGTCCTGTCTATGATTCGGATTTGGTATGTATATTATCTTCATAACTATTGGTTCATTTATTGTTTATGAAAATTATGCCGACCAACGTGACATAGATTTTATTTATCTAGGTCAGAATGCCAACCGACCCTATTGTCGAGAGGTTAAATTTAGTTGAAGAAGAAAACAATTTGTTGAAGAAAAAAATAAAAAAAATTGAGGAGGAGAAGATGATATTGGAGTTGCATGTTGCGGATGTCGTCGATGATCACAAGATCAAGATGGATGCAATGCGCTTGAAGATTAGAAAGATTAGAAAATATGCCATTCATACCGAGGCTTGGTATCATTATGCCGTTGGATCAATTGTTACCTTGGTTGCGATTATAATCGCATTTGTTTTCGCATTGAAATGTTTTACATAGTTTCAATGTATGGTTTAATTAATTAGATGCTCTGGAGAGCTATATGTTGTTAGATGAGAACTATGTATGCACTTTGGTTTTAATGTGATGATGAACTTCTATTAATTTGGACACTTAATTATATATAATGCACGCAGATGAACCGGCAATGGATGTACGGTGACAGACACACCCGCGAGTACATTAAGGGCGTGCATGAGTTTCTCGATGCGGCTGAGGCAAACAAGCAGAATGGTTTTATGTGTTATCCATGCACTGAATGTGGGAATACGAGGTCTTACTCTAACCGGAAAATCCTTCACTCCCACCTGCTTTACAAGGGTTTCATGCCACACTATAATGTTTGGACGAGGCACGGAGAAATAGGGGTTATGATGAAAGACGGCGAAGAAGAAGAGTACGATGACAACTATGTGCCCCCTGAATACGGTGATTCTGCAACGGGGGGAGCTGGTGAAGATCAAGAGGAACCAGACGATGTGCCCAATGATGCTGCCACGGGTGAAGCTGCTGAAGATCAAGAGGAACCAGACGATGTGCCCGATGATGATGATCTCCGCCGGGTCATTGTCGATGCAAGGATGCAATGCATTAGTCAAAAGGAGAAGCTGAAGTTCGATCGCATGTTAGAGGATCACAAAAAAGGGTTATACCCCAATTGCGAAGATGGCAACACAAAGCTCGGTACTGTACTGGAATTGCTGCAGTGGAAGGCAGAGAATGTTGTGGCTGACAAAGGATTTGAGAAGCTACTGAAAATATTGAAGAAGAAGCTTCCAAACGATAACGAATTGCCCGACAGTACATACGCAGCAAAGAAGGTCGTATGCCCTCTAGGATTGGAGGTGGAGAAGATACATGCATGCCCTAATGACTGCATCCTCTACCGCGGTGCATACAAGGATCTGAACGCATGCCCGGTATGCAGTGCGTTGCGGTATAAGATCAGACGAGATGACCCTGGTGATGTTGACGGCGAGCCCCTCAGGAAGAGGGTTCCTGCGAAGGTGATGTGGTATGCTCCTATAATACCACGGTTGAAACGTCTGTTCAGAAACGAAGAGCATGCCAAGTTGATGCGATGGCACAGTGAGAACCGAAAGAAAGATGGGAAGTTGAGAGCACCCGCTGACGGGTCGCAGTGGAGAAAAATCGAGAGAAAGTACTGGGATGAGTTTGCAAAGGACCCAAGGAATGTATGGTTTGCTTTAAGCGCGGATGGCATTAATCCTTTCGGGGAGCAGAGCAGCAATCACAGCACCTGGCCCGTGACTCTATGTATGTATAACCTTCCTCCTTGGATGTGCATGAAGCGGAAGTTCATTATGATGCCAGTTCTCATCCAAGGCCCTAAGCAACCCGGCAACGAAATTGATGTGTACCTAAGGCCATTAGTTGAAGAACTTTTACAGCTGTGGAATGGAAACGGTGTACGTACGTGGGATGAGCACAGACAAGAGGAATTTAACCTTAAGGCGTTGTTGTTCGTGACCATCAACGATTGGCCCGCTCTCAGTAACCTTTCAGGACAGACAAACAAAGGATACCACGCATGCACGCACTGTTTAGATGACACTGAAAGTATATACCTGGACAAATGCAGGAAGAATGTGTACCTGGGCCATCGTCGATTTCTTCCGACCAACCATCAATGTCGAAAGAAAGGCAAGCATTTCAAAGGCGAGGCAGATCACCGGAAGAAGCCCGCCATGCGCACCGGTGTTCACGTGCTTGCTATGGTCAATGATTTACACTACGTAATCTTTGGAAAGGGTCCCGGTGGACTAGCTGTTCCGAACTTTTCACTGCCAGCCGATTCCAGAAGGATATGCTAGGGTGATGGTGGATGAGATAACGGAGGGATTTGAGGACCTCCAGCTTGACCACCCTACCGGTGAAGGGGAGACTCTGCTGGGGTCTGCTCTGAAGACTCCGTGCCTATGGCGGAAGGACCTCATCAACCTTCCGAACTGGACGCCACCGCCTCCTCCTCCTCCTCCGGCGAGTCAGGGCACTCCGCCTCCACCGCCTCCTCCTCCTCCGGCGAGTGACGATCAGGGCCCTCGGCCGGCTCCTTCTCCGGCGCGCGGCGGCACTCCGCCTCCTTCTCCGCCTGCGCCGACGTGCCCGAGCAGCCCGCCTCCTCCTTCTCCGCCTCATCAGCAAGGGCGGAAGAGACCTACCGCCGCTCCAGCTGCTCCGGCGCGTCGTAGTCCTTCTCCTCCGCCGCTTAAGCAAGTAAAGAAGACAACCGCTATGTCTGCTCGGTCGGCGTCTAGCAGTACAACCAGAGGCGGGAGGACATACAGATTCGGTCCTTCTCTGAAGACTCCAGAGAAGTTACCATACAAGAGGACCCAGGAGGAGAACGCCGAGATCGCGCGAGAAGAAGTGAAGAAATTCTTTGAAGGGGTGAAAGCAAAGAAACATCCACCTCCGGAGGAGAAGGTAGATCGGGTGAAAGTGAAGCGCACTCTGGCTACCCTGACAAAACCACCGAAGTCTGATTCGCCGAAAGGAAACTATGACCGCATTATTGGAAAGGAATTTGCCGAAGAGGAGCGGTCGGGAAGTACTGTCAGTGATCAAAGGCTGAAACAACGACGAGCTGGGAAACAAATTGCCCAGCTCGGCGAACAAGCGAAGCAATCGTGCCCCCCGCTCAAGGTGCCTAGCCACAACGTCGATAATGATCCGAGGATGGTTCCCGGTTATAGCAATCCTGCAGATTACCTGCCCGACGAAGTACATTATGACCCCATGGACGTGCAGATACAAAGATACGAGTACGGGAAGCCTCTCGTCAAAGATGAAAGATCTCTATCAACGATGATGCGAAGATTGCATGATTGGTACTTAAAAATCTGCAGAGACTCTGGGGGGAGGAGTACTTTGTATGCGAGAGTTAAACCGGAGCATGACCTCGTTGGAATTGATCTGTTGCCTGTTCCATTTGAGGAGTTCTATCAGTTCTTCAATCAATTGGCCCTCGATAAAGCAACTGTCACCTGCTACTGTCTGTAAGTAGTACTACTTCTGTCATTAAGTTTCTCTATATAGCTTAGCTCTTTCATTGCATGTATTTATAATCATCCTCACTATATTATGCAGATTGAAGATCATCGAATTGAAGAAAAGACAAGTCGGTGATATTGGGTTCATTAACACAAATCTCATAGATGCAACTCAGGTTAAATTTCATGCCGCAGAAACCGAGGCCAGCATGCTAGAATCGTTGATAATAAATCAAAACAAAGATATAATACTCTTTCCTTACAACTTCAAGTGAGTGTTACTGTCTTGTGTGTATTCGGTTTTCCTTATATATTAGTCAAGGTTATAGTAATGTAATTGATGAGTTATGCATGCGTGTGCAGTTTCCACTATATTCTCCTACATATTAAGCTTGAGCAGGGACTAGTAACCGTCTTAGACTCAAGACGAAAAGATCCCAAGGACTATGCAGACATGACTCAAATACTCGAGAAGTAAATTAAATCGATCATTATCCACCATATCAGCAACTTTGTTCATTTCCTGATATATTAAGTAATTGTTTTCTTTGTCCGGCAGGGTTTGGAGAAAATTCACCAGAAAAGCTCCGGGACTGCCGAAGGAGCTGCAATTTAGACACCCGAAAGTAAGTACTAGCTATAGTAGCATTTTAAGCGCATCTACTAGTCATTCAAGCGCTAGTTTCATCAATACCATTTGGCATTCTTGCTTATCAGTTTGATTAACCTCTATTTCTTGTAAAGTGGTTGTGGCAGGAACAAGGGAATGATTTCTGTGGTTACTATGTTTGCGAGTCCATCCGCCACATGACCTGTGAGCGGTGCTACACTGACGAACAATATGCAGTACGTAAATAACAACATTCACAATTTTATTTTATTACCATCATTTGTGTTGAGTTTCATTCATTCATATATATATGTATTGACCCCCTTCTTTAAATTAGATGTTTCGGAATCGGGATGAACTCCTAGCACCAGCTCGCATGCGAGGAATTCAAGAGGAATTGGCGGCATTCTTTCTTGACCACGTGATCCCTGAAGACGGAGAATTCTATGTTAACCCTGAGTCCGTATGATTATATTTGTAAGAGATAATTACTGTATATATGTAGCCGGTAGTGTCAGATAGATATACGAGAACTTGTTGTTCGACCAATCTCTCGGAGAAGGAGAGGTGGTCGATATCACTTCTCTCTGTATATATGCATATATGTTCATGACGATCTTCTGTTTCCTTCGTTTGCTTACTAGCTAGCTAGCGTGTCTAGTCCTCTCTATATACGTATGTATAGTACGTAGCGTCGACCAAGCACAGACATAACAGAGGACACTTCTCTCTATTAATTATAACTAGCTAACACAATATATGAAACACCTAAATTAACCCCCTAAAACCCCCAACCCCCCCCCCCTTTCAAAAAAAAAAAACAAAAACCCCAGCCACAGAAATGCTGACGCGTGGATGCCTATTGGTCCCGGTTGGTGCCACCAACCGGGACCAAAGGGTCTCCACGTGGGCAGTGCGCAGAGCCCAGTCAGGAGACCCTTTGGTCCCGGTTGGTGGCACCAACCGGGACCAAAGGGTCTCCTGACTGGGCTCTGCGCACTGCCCACGTGGAGGGCCTTTAGTCCCGGTTCTGGATTGAACCGGGACTAAAGGGTGGAGGTATTAGTACCGACACTTTAGTCCCGGTTTCTGAACCGGGACTAAAGGCCCTTACGAACCGGGACTATAGGCCCTTTTTCTACCAGTGGAACCTATTTGCTTTTTAATAAAGTTGGCCGTATGCATTGTTCTGATGCAAAGGCCGGGGAGCGCCCCCCCCCCCCCCCCCCTCTAAAAAAAACTCCATGTGAGATGTATCAAGCCAGATACAAAGGACAAGTTCTTCGAAAATTCAGCCTCTTATGCTCTCACCGGTAGGTTTGTGTCATTTTTTGAACCTATACATACAATCGTTCTATGGTATTTTCCATATATTAAAACAAAGTATGTACATCAAGAAAAGAAAACAGGAAACGTTACAAAGCAAATCAGCCAATGCCAGCTCTGGAAATCATTGTATGCGTCTTGACTATGGATTAACTAAGACGTGACTCATAATCCAATTGTTGAGACGGTCCTCATATTTTCTTTGACGATGGAATTCCAGCATTCAAGAGCAACGGGACCATCCCATAACAGATGGAGTGATTTTTCTTTTCTAGAGAAAAGACATACTGTCCGACTTTATAAATAAAGCCTAACGAGCCACAATAACAATATCCAGTGCCACAAGAGGGGTTCAAAATAACATTACAACCATCCCAGCTAATGCGGCGCGTTGGTCAATAAGCGATAAAAGAAGTAACTAAACTCCAGTCGCAGGAATTGCATGGGAGGCAGGGCAAAGCAAACAGGCCAACACTCTGATCTTGGTGATAAGAGGAGGTTTAGCTATGAGTTTCAACGCACTTTTGTTAGCTCATCGGCTGGGGCGTATATACAGTTTACAGAGACCTCCAGAGAGATCGTGCGTCACTACTGGTGATCGTGCGCCACTAACTCACGTACACGATCACATGTACACTACGCGTACACATACACAGGCATACTACGTACACACACACGGTCTAACACCCCCCGCAGTCGTGTCGTCGGCCGTGTCGACGCAAAGACTGGACCTGAACTGGAGGAAAACGTCCTTGGGCAGGCCTTTGGTCATGACATCAGCCAGCTGCTGCTTCGTGGGGATGTGAAGGACAGGGAACTCGCCGAGCGCGACGCGCTCGCGGACGAAGTGGATGTCCAGCTCCACATGCTTGGTGCGTCGGTGATGCACTGGATTCGCCGAGAGGTAGACTGAGGAAACGTTGTCGCAGAAGACCAGAGTCGCCGTTGTCACCGGAGCGCAGAGTTCACCGAGGAGTTGGCATAGCCAGACGCATTCGGCAACGGCGTTGGCGACGCCGCGGTACTCCGCCTCGGCGCTGGAGCGCGAGACGATGGCCTGGCGTTTGGACGACCAGGAGACGAGGGCGTCCCCGAGGTAGACGCAGAAGCCGAAGGTCGAGCGACGGGTGTCGGGGCAGCCGGCCCAGTCGACGTCAGTGAAAGCGCGCAAGTCCAGGCGCGCCGAGGCACGCAGGTGCAGCCCGAGCGACGGAGTGCCACGCACATACCGGAGCATGCGCTTGATCAGGTTCTGGTGACAGACGCGAGGATCATGCATATGAAGGCAGATCTGTTGCACCGCGTAGGCCAACTCGGGGCGGGTGATGGTGAGGTACTGCAGCGCACCGGCGATGCTGCGGTAGTCAGAGGGATCGTCGACCCGCGGCCCATCAGCATGTGGTAGCTTTCCCTTGGTGTCGATGGGCGTCGGAGACGGCTTGCAGGTGTCCATGCCAGCACGATCGAGCACGTCCTCAGCGTACTGGCGCTGACAGAGGAAGAAGCCAGCAGCGATGCGCTGGACACGGATGGCGAGGAAGAAGTGGAGCGGGCCGAGATCCTTCATGGCGAACTTGCTGGTGAGACAGGCGATGACGTGTGCGAGGAGCCCCGCCGTGGAGGCGGTGAGCACGATATCGTCGACGTACAGGAGGAGGAAGGCCATGTCGTCGCCGTGCGTGTAGACGAACAGAGACGATTCGGAGCGCGTGCTGGTGAAGCCGATCGTCTTGAGAAAGCCGGCGAAGCGCAGGAACCAGGCGCGTGGGGCCTGTTTCAAGCCATAGAGAGATTTGGCCAGGCGGCAGACGTGGTTGGGACGATCGGTGTCGACGAAGCCGGGGGGCTGATGGCAGTACACCTCCTCCGCGAGTGTGCCGTGTAGAAAGGCATTCTTCACGTCGAGCTGGTTGACAGGCCAGCAGCGCAATGCAGCAATGGTGAGGACGGTGCGGATGGTTGCAGGCTTGACGACCGGCGAGAAGGTCTCGCCGTAGTCGACGCCGGCACGCTGACGGAAACCGCGCACCACCCACCTGGCCTTGTAGCGGTCGAGCGTCCCATCAGCACGCAACTTATGCTCGAACACCCATTTACTAGTGATCAAGTTAGCGCCGGGAGGACAAGGCACCAGATCCTAGGTGCGGTTTGTGGACGAGAGCGTCGTACTCTTCACGCATGGCAGCCAGCCAGTTCGGGTCGCGCACGGCGACGCGAACAGAGCTGGGAAGCGGAGAGAGGACAGTAGTAGTGGAGGCAGTGGCGGCGTCATAGTAGCATGGATTGGGACGGACGATCCCCGTCTGTGCACGCGTGATCATCCGACGCGACGGAGCAGGCCCTGCCGGAGTGGTCGGGGCAGCGGGTGAAGGAGTGGGCGCCGAGGAGCCACAGCCGTCCGATGAGGAAGGGGCAGCGGAGCTTGAACAGCCGCTGTGCGAGCGGGCGCGGGAGTCGTCCGCGCCAGATCCGACGGTCCCGTTCGAACCTGAGGAGGGCACGATGGAACTGGAGCCGTTCGATGAAGAGGGCACGGCAGCCTGCGATCCCTGCTGTAAAACAGAGGGAGGCGCGACAACAGAGCTCGACGCGGGCACCTGCAGAATTAGAGGCGCAGCAGCAGGCAAGGGCAGGGGCGGCTCAGGCGGGGGAGTGGTGCGATGAGCAAAGGGGAAGACGTCTTCGTGGAACACGACATGGCGCGAGGTGAGGACGCGGCAGGATTGAGGATCGAAGCAGCGATAGCCACGGTGATCTGAAGGATACCCAAGAAATACACAGGCTACGGAGCGAGCAGCAAGCTTGTGGCGCGCGGTGGCAGCAGTGTTAGGATAACATAAGCAACCGAAGACACGCAGCAGACTGTAGTCAGGCGCGACACCTAGGAGGAGCTCATGAGGAGAGCGAGGGGCAGTAGCATGACATGGGCGCCTGTTCTGTAGGTAGGAGGCGGTGTTCAGGGCTTCAGCCTAGAACCGTGGCGGCATCGATGCGTGGAAGAGGAGCGCGCGCACACTGTCATTCAGGGTACGTAGCACGCGCTCTGCCTTGCCGTTCTGCTGGCTCATGTAGGGGCAAGAGAGGCGGAGGACAGAGCCATGCGCAGAGAGGAGTGAGCGAACTGAAACACTGTCGAATTCCCTCCCGTTGTCAGTCTGAAGAGAGAAAACGGGGAGCTGAAACTACGTACGAGCATAAGCCAAGAAATCGCGCAGAATTGGGGGAACATCAGACTTGTTTTTCAGTGGGAATGTCCAGACATAATGTGTATAATCATCGAGTATAACCAAGTAGAATTGATAGCCAGAAACACTAGCAACTGGCGACGTCCATACATCCAAATGCAAGAGCTGGAAAGGGAAATATGTGCTACTGACAGAAGAAGAAAAAGATAAACGAGTGTGTTTGCCCACTCGGCAGCCATGACAGTGGTGAGGCGCGGACTTGGCGAAGGTAAAGGGCAGCTGCGAAGCCAGCAGATGGAGCGATGCCTCCCCCGGATGCCCAAGACGCTGGTGAAGAAGCTCGGTGATGACCACGCCAGCGAACGGGAGGGAGGACAGCGACGGTGCAGACGCCACCCGACACAGATCGCCCGTGGAATTACATCGGAGAATCACCGTGCAAGTCCGGAGGTCCTTAACAGAGAAACCAAAGAAGTCAAACTCTACGGAAACAGGGTTGTCTCGGCAAAGATGACGAACAGACAGAAGGTTTTTGATCAAGGACGGAGCAATAAGAACATTGTGAAGCTGAATGGGAGAAGTGCCAGAGATTATGGAGCCAGTACCAACATGAGTGATGGGGAGATGTTCACCGCTACCAACGATGATATGGGAAGGAGAGGTAGGAGGGTGAACGGAGTGGAGGTTACCGGGGTTTTTCGCCATATGCGAGGCCGCGCCGGAGTCCAAATACCAGTCAGAGGTACTGCCCGACGACGAGGGACCAACGGTGGCGCTGTGGAGGGCCGCCTGGAGGGAGGCCATGTCCAGGGGCTGCTGGTGTTGCTGCGTAGGCGCTCCAGGGGGCGGGCCGTAGCCGTACGGCGGCGCGTGACCGGGCGACGGAGCGTAGCCGTAGCCGTAGCCGCCAGGTGCAGCGGGGAACGGCGCAACATACATGGCTTGTTGAGGCGACGTTCCGGGACGGGGGCCAAGCACACCAGACCCTGGTGCGCGCCACGGCATGGGCCAGGCCTAGACGAGGCCAGTCCACGAGTTGGTGCTGGGCGCGTAGTTGCCGGCGAGCAGATCGAGGGTGATGGGGACATGGCGGCGGATGTCCATGGTCTGCAGAACCGCCGGGGAGACGGTGGTCAGAGGCGGCGTCGGAGCGGCCGCAATGACAGGAACGCCAGCGACAGAGCGAGCGGGCAGGAGGGCAGGGGCCGGAGCAACGGCGACAGGGGCGCCGGAGCCGTCAGCGGCAGGGGAGGAAGGAGAGCTGTCACCCATAGCGGCAGAAGCGGGATCGCCGGCCGGAGCAAAGGGATTGTTCCGGTCGCCGGTATCTGATACCATGATAAGAGGAGGTTTAGCTATGAGTTTCAACGCACTTTTGTTAGCTCATCGGCTAGGGCGTATATACAGTTTACAGAGACCTCCAGGGAGAGATCGTGCGCCACTACTGGTGATCGTGCGCCACTAACTCACGCACACGATCACATGTACTCTACGCGTACACATACACAGGCATACTACGTACACACACACATGTGGTCTAACACTTGGCAATGAGTGAGGTGAGCGCATCATCATCAACTGCCTTAGCCAGTGGCTTCCATTGCGATAAGAGTGCAACCATTTTAAACAAACAATCAGCAGGGCGACTAGGGAAAATATGTTAAATTCCAAACTTATTCCAACTAGTCCAAAAACTCCAAGCAAAAGAAATCTAGGAAACACAGAGGGGTTGGGCCGATAATCTCCTTGGTGTGAGCTTCCCCATTGCCGGACATGGTGTCGTATTGTGATGTGATAGCGAAAGGGAAGAACATGTGGGGGGGGGGGGGAGGGGGGGGTCTCCTTTTATGGCCAAAACTATTGACTTGGAATGCAGAAGACCATAGAGATGGAGGAACACGCGTACAACTAAGTTTTTCTACAATTGTTCGGCAATCGACAGAGCTCAACTTCCCCAAGATGGACCACACAGTAAAATTCCTCACGCCAGAGAACCTTGAGGCTGAGGCACATCTCTTTGACCCCCTTCATGGTCCTTCTCCTCAAGGAGGAGCCTAATCTCCTTAAGGATAACTGCTAGGTGATAGAGAATACGACGACGTGCACAGGGAGGTGCACCAACAAGTGGACGAATACATATACTGGCATGCTTTCGTCCTTTAGTTGTCCGACGAGGAGGAGCGTCAGCAGGACCAGCCGTGCGGCTGGTCTACCACGAACGGCCACGAGGCCGGTCCGTCTGGCGGGGGGGGGGGGGGGGGATGGAGCCCAACTCCGAGGACTATGACTCGTATGACTTTGAGTCGTACTGCGGTAATTTCACCTACACCTCCCCCTCCCCCCTCCCTCCCCCCCCCCCACCCCCCCGCGCGCGCGTGCCCGCATGTGAGCTAGTTGGATTGGGAGGGAGCTATCTAGACTATCACCATAGCTAGTTTTATCATTATCATTAGCTGATCGTACCAGGTTGTTTAAACTTTTGAACTTGTGCATGTTTTATGTTTAAACTTCGTACGGCCATACCAAGGTTTAAATTTAGAATATTTGTGTTTAATATGCAACCGATCATACTATGGTGTCTAAATTATGTAATGAACTACTAAAGTGTCTAAATTATGCACATACTAATTTGTCAACTTTTTTTAAGTATCTGCTAGTTCTCATTTTGCAAATTCAAGTTTAGATAATTTCATTTGGCAGAGATGCACGTGTGTTGTGTGAAAACCATTTCATTACATGTTTAATTTGTCAACATGAATGTAGTAATTGGATCACATGTGCGGCAACTGTAGCAAAGACAACTACCAGAAGGACAAAACGTTGTTCATGGATCTTCCCAGCGACTTCCTAACTAGGACAGTATGTTTCAGTTCAACATGCTGTGACTAAGTTTCATAGTTGCGCGCCAAAATTTTGTCTAATTTTTTTCTTCTAATTTTGCTCAAACCATCACTTGGAGGGCAAGGCATGACTTCCTAGGAAAGGTCAATGTTGGCATTCTTGCGATGGTACACTTGAAGTTACTCAGATGCAGATGAGAAGGACAGGAACTTCACTGTTCTTCTCACCAATGAGGCAGACTGAACCTATCTCGGTTGCCCTAGTTGGAGAGACCTATTAGATGCCTTCGGGGTGGTAGATGTTTAGAGGGTTACATTCTACTTGACCATGAATGTGGGGAGATCATGGTGTAGTACAAATACCATGACCAGGACTCCTCTGACTCCGACTCCCTAACTACAAACCTAATTGTGTCTTGACTCTAGTTAGTAGGCATGCTATCTAGCTAGTCATACTATGCTGGTAGTTGGTTGAACATGTTATGCTACTAGTCATCCGATGTTAGTACTATTTTGAACAGTACTAGTCATGCTATGTTAGTACTTTGTTGTACATGTTATATATATGTGTGATTTCTTTTAAACTGTAAAATGCTGCCATAATAGTAAAAATGGGCCAACGTGCTCATCTTGAAGCTATGGAAGCAATTTTTTTGCCAAGTTTTGCTCTTTTGGCAGAATTTTTGGCTAAATTTTGCTCTTGTAGCCAAAGCTCTCAAAATGCGGGCAGGACAACAAAAAATAGCCATTTGGCTTGGAAAACGATGTCGTGACAACATTTTTTGTGCCTGAAAATTACATTAGTGGTGTATTCCTATACTGGTACGTCGCTAGTGTTTTCTGTTTTTCAGCGTGCACTAGTGTTTTCTTTTACGGGTGACGTGCAACAAGATGCCACCAGTAACAATTATTAGTGGCATCGTATTGGTGGTGTGGGGACCCCACTTTCTATGTGTTTTTTGGCACGCCACTACTATCGTTTTCTGTACTAGTCGTGTTCCACAAGGTAGCTGATATATCTGGTTAGGGTGGATGGTGTAATTCACAAGGTGGTGCATTTCATGAGGTTGATAGCATGGCTGGGTAATCTAAGGCATATTTGAGGTGGTTTATAAATTCAACAAGTCAAAATTGAAGTAAAGATTGTTGCTGTCGATCTGTATGAAAATTAGACTTGTTTGGGCGCGAGAGGATTAGTTGATAAGGGATGATTCATTAGCCATCAAGGATCGAGATGAGCACAAAAGATGGAGAGTCAAGATTTAAAAAGGACTTTTAGGAATTGTCTTACTTTGTAGTCTTGTTAGTTTGCATAAACTAAGATAGCTAATACCTACGAGTATTAGTAGTTTGTGTTTGAATCGGTTTGTATGCCGTGCTAGGTACCGTGTAGAGTCCGTGTAGGGCTAGGACGTCTGTCTAGTAAGTATGTGTGTAAGTTTAAGTTTGTGTTAGGGTTGGTGGTATGAAAAGTTAAAAAATCTGACGTCAGAATTTTATACATGATAAATCAAATGTTTTTCCTGCAAAAATTTTTTGGACGAGCGTTTTTTTTTAATTTGCAAGCATGGTAATTTCTGGTAAAATGAAATAAAGTGGATTTGTCATGCTCGCTAACTAAAGTTGCAATTCTCGACGGACACAACTTGCGATAAAAAAATTCAACTTGTCATGCCTAAAATCCGACGTTCGCTGGATATTTGTGCAGGCATCAGGCCGTGTAAACATTGTATCAAGAAGAAAAGAAACGCAAAAAAGAAAAGACTAGATAAGAGCCCTTTAGCTATATATATTTTTGTGCGTGTGTGTTCGTTGCATTTTGATGTAGTTGATTGATCCATGGGCAGAATTCCGACAGTGATGACTATAAAATCTGTTCGTAAGGCAATCACTGGTCTTCCTTGTGTAGTCGCAAAACAAAAGGTAGCACATTTTTCGATAAAGGACGCTTAACTCAAAATATAACATCAAACGAGACAGGATTAATTTGTGACATATTTTTCTCAGGTGCCCGCTTTTATTTGACTTCTGATTTTCAAAGTTTTATATATTTTAAACAAAAATTCCAAATTAACTTATATTTTCATATTCGTGTTTCTCGTGACCAGCGCTTTCAAATAAGATTCATTTTGAATATATTTTGATGATTAAAAATGTGTTAAGTTTCAATATTGAAACTTAGTACGAGTGATCGATAAAAATCAATTATTTTGTGTCTACGACCGACTAAAATTTTTCTTAAAATTATATCTATGAAACTGGTTGAAACATTTCAGTTTTAGATGCAAACCGTAAATTTCATCGTTGAAACCTAAAACATTTTAAGGGATTTTTATTTTATTTTTATTGTGCCCTTGTGCAGGATTGAACTACTGCGTGAATTGCAAGGCAAAACGAGCAGTCGGTAGGACTTGGCAGGTGAGTGTACCCGCACTTAAGTAATTATGTGCATTTCCGGCATCAAAAGGATACAAATCATAATGAGCAACATACGAACTCCGCATAACTACCATGCACACAGTCAAACACAAACAGTCTGACATTGAGATAAATGAAAAGATCATAATAGATTCATATAGGACCGAAATTTGATGTTGAGGTAGGTTTTGACCAAAGATAAATAAAAGTAGCACATGCGAGCCTTCTTTGTTTATATTTTCCTCGCTTTCTAGCTGATCTTTGCAGGATCAATTAATTCGGTAAAGATGTGTCACATAAATGCAAAGATTGCAAAGTCATCGGACTGTGGCGTCGCGACGCCTCCGTATCTGGCAAGATCAGGCCGTCGATCGATTACGATGGGGTTCACAAAGCTGAAGCATCTAAATATGCACACGGAAAGCAGGCAACTTGAACCGATTCTGTGCCTACAGATAAGTGATGGAGGGAGATATCTGGATGTTATTCTGAAACTGAGGCGACTCGTCACCGGCTGCATACTTGGCTGGTTTTCATGGCAACGCACTGGCCGTACGTACAGTATCGTTAATTTGGCATTCCCCGTCGTTGTCCCATCAGAATTGTGGGACAACATGCAGCTATTTGACTGATCTCGTCAATATTGCCACGCGCACATGGCCAAATCCGTGCAGAAAAGTAGATGGCCCTTGAACTTCCGATAGCCAGATGAGAGATTCCTCCATAGGTCGACACAAGCTAATATTCCGAAGTCCATTGGCTCCTAATGAAAAGCCTGATCGATGCACTATCCAGGTTGATCTCCTGAATACGTACGTACGCACTCTTTTAACCAACCTGCGCAGCGCTATAAAAGGAACCCATTGACTACATGCTACCAAACCATCCCAAGTTTCGTCCCACACAACAGAAGCACAAACTACTCACAAGTTCTCTAGCTAGGAGTACGCTAGCAGCAAGCTCGTTCATATACCAGCTTGCCTCGAGGTTATTGATCTAGCGTCAGGGGGCAGAGATGGACCGTGTGATGAAGATGGCGTCAGAGCGGGGGGTGGTGATCTTCACCTTGAACTCATGCTGCATGTGCCACACGGTAACCCGCCTCTTCACCGACCTCGGTGTCAATGCTCTAGTTCATGAGCTAGACCATGATCCCAAGGGCAAAGAGATGGAGAGGGCGCTCCTCAAGCTTCTCGGGAAGGGGCCACCCGTCCCAGCAGTGTTCATCGGTGGAAAGCTTGTCGGCGGCACCAATAAGGTCATGTCTCTGCACCTTGGTGGTGAGCTGGTCCCCATGATACGGAATGCAGGTGCCCTATGGCTGTAGAGGGCATTCTACAGGGTCAATATAGTCGGAGGGATGGATGTTTACAGAGCCTAACTCCGGTACCACTCGGCAAAATAAATAGTCGAAGAGTGTGGAAGACAAGTTTTCGTATATAGAATAACCTAAGAGCCTAAGTAGTACGTCGAGATAGGTTTTTTCAAGTCCTACTCTGACAACAAATTTTGAATCACTATATGTAGTAAGCTATGTGCATGGTTTATGCATATAGCTAGGTTGCTTTTGCGCCTCTGTTCTTACCCCAATCTATGTATCCATCTATATTTTACTCACCCTTTTTGCACGTGCTATAGAGCTAGTGGATATATATCTGTATGGAGTGTCAATTATTTATCGCAGAACCTCGTCAAGAGCATGATGTGATGATCCCAGTGATTCAAATGGAAGAAAGAATGACACGGTTTATAATAAAATAAAATGCATTAGAGGTCATAATACTTTTTTGATAGTGTCGGTTTGGTCGTAGTTCTTTAAAAAATGCACGTTTAGGTCTCATTTGTGGAGTAAGTTGCCCAACATTGTTCCTTCTCCCCCGAGCATCGTCTGACCTGGGGGGGGGGGGGGGGTGCCAAGAGTTTTCCCGCTCCAAGCGGTTGATTTTTTTACAGGAACACTCTTATAAATCCCTCTATTCTCACTCTCCATTTCCTAGGTTATCTCCTCTCTCTTCCATGCCCTACTCGGGTAACACTACTATAGGGTTAGTTGGCACTGACCGGCCAATACATATCCTCATTGAGTCGCCTCGGACCCATGAACAGTTCCCGGTCGGTGACGAATATGTCATCATTGACAGGGTAGCTGACCGATCAGTGGTGACATATATCCGTGATGACCTAGTCAGTTTATGGAATATATATCGGCATGTCATAAATGAAAGAAGTATAAATATCATCCTTACACACGTTCCATATCATCACCCACACTACCAGAAAAACTGGGGTTGCCGACGGCCAAATCTATGCCGATGGCCCCCGTCGGCATCTATGGACCTATGCCGACGGCCAAGGATAGGCCGTAGGCATAGAATAGCCGTCGGCATACATCCATCTATGCCGACGGGGCCGTCGGCATAGACGAGGCCGTCGGGACCGCCTGAGATACGCCTACGGGGCCCGTCGGCATAGGACAGGCCGCCAGCATAGCCCGGGCCCCCCTGCCCGGTCAGCGTTGACCATTTGACGGCGTTGACCCTACGCCAACGGCAGTAACGGCGGCCGTCGGCATATCTGTGGCAGAGGTATGCCTACGGCATAGCCGTCGGCATAGGCCCCTCTGCCACGTCATCGATCCGTGTGCCACGCCACGTCATCGATCCGTGGGACAACCTCCGTGTGTGCACAGATATGCCGACGGCTTTGCCGTCGGCATAAATTTATTTTACTTAATTTTTTATTTTTACTTTGGTTATCTGTGGCAGAGGTATGCCTACGGCACAGCCGTCGGCATAGGCCCCTTCGCCACGTCATCGATCCGTGTGCCACGCCACGTCATCAATCCGTGGGACAACCTCCGTGTGTGCACAGATATGCCGACGGCCTTGCCGTCGGCATACGTGTATTTTACTTTATTTTTTTATTTTTACTTTGTTTTGTTATTTTTACTTTATTTTAGTTTTTGTTTTTGCATAAGATAATTATGCCTTATCTAAAAAAACATACCCGATGGTATATCGATTGCCGCCCGTTACGAACGTCGTTATCGTCGTGTCACGGAGGGGGGAAACGGTCGACACGGAAGGAATTCTGGTTGGTGGGGGGATTCGGGGTGTAGCTATGTCACCGAAACATCGCACGGGTCCCGATGCATATGTGAAAGTGTTCATGCATGCGTAGACGCCCGTCTTGGGGCTTCGGGGTGTGCCCCCCCTCACGGACGGCGCTGCCGCCGGCACCTGGAGGGGGGAAACGGACGCGTCGGGTCTACACAGAGGGGATCTTGCTGTGGGTCTGGCCCGGATGTTACTCCAAAGTGTTCCTATGGGCTGACCTAACACAACCGAGTGGGGAGGTCCACTGGTCAAAGCCCGTCCGTGCAAAGTCAAAGGGCTAGATCCCGTGGTCAAACGCTACAGGGTTAGGCGGGACGGGGGCACTGGGGGGTAGCAATGCCACCGGAGCGTCGCACCAGGCCCTCATACATGCGGGGTGGTGTGGTGGCATGTCCGAAAAGGCGGGACGCGTCTCCAGGGCGTGGCCCCCCTCACGGACGGCGATGACACGGTAGTAGACGTTCCGCGGTAACGATGCGGCGTCAATATTACTAAATACTCGGAGCGCGATAAAATCATGAGTTTTTTTGCACAACGTGGGCACATGTGCTATTGGAACGATGGTATTTTTTCATAATTTTTGGTGATGGAGAAGTATCCGAAAAATTCCCTCTACGCGGATTGCCCTCCGCGCGTCTACGGCTGTGGCCGGCGGCCTCCGCGGGCTAGCATGCCGCCAAATCTTGCGTAGGCGGCCTCTCACAAGTCTGGAAGTGTTGTGGCGGTTGCAAACGCCCAGCACGCGTGTCCGGAGGTGTGCCCCCCCTCACGGACGGTGCTGCCGCCGGCACCTGGAGGGTGGAAACGGACGCGTCGGGTCTACACGGAGGGGATCTTGCTGTGGGTATGGCCCGGATGTTGCTCCAAAGTGTTCCTATGGGCTGACCTAACACAATCGGGTGGGGAGGTCCACTGGTCAAAGCCCGTCCGTGCAAAGTCAAAGGGCTAGATCTCGTGGTCAAACGCTACAGGGTTAGGCGGGACGGGGGCACTGGGGGGTAGCAATGCCACCGGAGCGTCGCACCGGGCCCTCATACATGCGGGGTGGTGTGGTGGCATGTCCGAAGAGGCGGGACGCGTCTCCGGGGCGTGGCCCCCCTCACGGGCGGCGATGACACGGTAGTAGACGTTCTGCGGTAACGATGCGGCGTCAATATTACTAAATACTCGGAGCGCGATAAAATCATGAGTTTTTTTGCACAACGTGGGCACATGTGCTATTGGAACGATGGTATTTTTTCATAATTTTTGGTGATGGAGAAGTATCCGAAAAATTCCCTCTACGCGGATTGCCCTCCGCGCGTCTACGGCTATGGCCGGCGGCCTCCGCGGGCTAGCATGCCGCCAAATCTTGCGTAGGCGGCCTCTCACAAGTCTGGAAGTGTTGTGGCGGTTGCAAACGCCCAGCACGCGTGTCCGGAGGTGTGCCCCCCCTCACGGACGGTGCTGCCGCCGGCACCTGGAGGGTGGAAACGGACGCGTCGGGTCTACACGGAGGGGATCTTGCTGTGGGTATGGCCCGGATGTTGCTCCAAAGTGTTCCTATGGGCTGACCTAACACAATCGGGTGGGGAGGTCCACTGGTCAAAGCCCGTCCGTGCAAAGTCAAAGGGCTAGATCTCGTGGTCAAACGCTACAGGGTTAGGCGGGACGGGGGCACTGGGGGGTAGCAATGCCACCGGAGCGTCGCACCGGGCCCTCATACATGCGGGGTGGTGTGGTGGCATGTCCGAAGAGGCGGGACGCGTCTCCGGGGCGTGGCCCCCCTCACGGGCGGCGATGACACGGTAGTAGACGTTCTGCGGTAACGATGCGGCGTCAATATTACTAAATACTCAGAGCGCGATAAAATCATGAGTTTTTTTGCACGACGTGGGCACATGTGCTATAGGAACGATGGTATTTTTTCATAAGTTTTGGTGATGGAGAAGTATTCGAAAAATTCCCTCTACGCGGATTGCCCTTCGCGCGTCTACGGCTATGGCCGGCGGCCTCCGGGGGCTAGCATGCCGCCAAATCTTGCGTAGGCGGCCTCTCACAAGTCTGAAACTGAAGCGGCCGCTCTCACACATGCAGGCGTGGGAGATCGCCCATACGCGGAAGGACCCCAAGCCTGGCGAGCCCAAGTACTATGGCAAGAAGACCGCGGGGAGGAAGAAGGCCTACTCCGAAGCGTATCTGAAGTTACATCCTGACACACCTGACCCCATTGCGGCGCCTCTAGACGACATGGCGGTGGTGAGGATGGGGCCCAAGGAGCACGGTCGGGAGGCGGTTCTGGATGCTGTGATCACTCCTAGTATCTCCTACACACAGCTTCGTCGGATCGACCCGAGCCTGAGCCAGCGCACGAGCCAGCCAGTGACCAGTGCATAGTCCCTCCTTCAGGAGCAACAATCTGTAAGTATTTTCCCTCTTATCTTCATTGCTCACTTTATTTTCCGCATTTAGTAGTTTTATGAGTTCCATCATGTCATACCGTAGGCCTACATGGAGTACACACGCCAGGAGACCATGGCGTGGCATCAGAGGCTTTATGAACACCAAGTGCAGAGGGATAGCCAGATGCAGCAGGCTTTTCAGAAAATGGCGGCCGACAGGTGTCCTCAGTTCCCTCCAGCACAATGCCCTCCAGCACAACCAGTGCTTCTGAGCTTTGAGGAGTTTGTGGCACAGAACGCTGGCCCCTCGCCGGTTAGTTCATCCCTAATCTATTCATCCAAAGCATTTCATGCCTTTCAACACAGTCATATATCCCGTGCATATGTCTTTTCAACATCCAGGGAATAGGTGGATCTACCGTTGGCGGTGGTCTTCGCAGCACCCCGGAGACACGGAGCCCGACCACTCGATCCACGGAGGCGGAGGCGGAGCTGGAGGCGGAGGCGGTCTTGGCGGTAGCGCTGCCGCTAGTAGTGACGAACTGGGCTTCGGCGGTCTTGGCGGTGACGACCTCCGCGGTGCTCGATGATCCTTGTGTGTGGTGATGATGCTTGAGATGACTTGTGTGTGGTGATGATCATTTAGATGACTTGTGTGCCTCTCTATATGCTTATGCTTATGTTGGTTGTGATGATGATCATTTAGAGACTTGCGTGTGATGATGCTTATGCATATATTGTTGTGATGGTGCCGGATGATATCCCGTTGTGTTTTATATGTCTATTCCATCATATATATCTGCTGATATGTGCTGTTATTTGAATTGAATTGATTTGAAAATAAACAGAAAAAAGAAAAAAAGCAAAAGCAAACTATGCCGACGGCTAGGCCGTCGGCATAGGGCTGGCGTGAGCTCCCAGTAGCTGACACGTGGCACCTATGCCGACGGCGTAGCCTTCGGCTTAGTTTAAAACCTGTACCGACGGCTAGGCCGTTGGCATAGGCACCCACGTGTCAGCTACTGGGAGCTCTGTATGAAGGAATATGCCGACGGCTTGGCCGTCGGCTTAGCTTCAAACTATGCCGACGGCCTAGCCGTCGACATATCCCTGGTCCACGAGCAGCGACTGGTCGCCACGTGGCACACCTATGCCGACGGTCTAGCCGTCGGCATAGTTTTTGACTAAGCCGACGGCTAGGCCGTCGGCATAGGGGTGCCACGTGGCGACCAGTCGTTGGGCAAACTTGACGGCGGCCGCCGTTAGGCATGATTGTTGCCGACGGCAAGGGCCGTCGACATAGATGTACGGCCCCCGTCGGGAAAGCATCTATGCCGACGGCCACCCTGGCTATGCCGACGTATATGTTGCCGACGGCCCTATGCCGACGGGGGCCGTCGGCATAGGTCTGTCCCGACGGGACTCAGGGCTATGCCGACGGCCTAGGGGGCGATTCTGGTAGTGGCATGCATATGGTTATTCGACAAATTTGGGATCGGTGTAAGTAGTAAGCTGTGTGCATGGTTTTTATGCATATATCTTGCTTTTGTGCCTTCTTCTTACCCCCAATCTAATGTATCCACATGTACTCGTCCCATTTTGCATGTGCTACATGGCTATTGGCTATGTGTGATTATAAGTTATGTTGTATGTTTCTGTAGTGGAATTACGTGACAAGGACAATGTGTTCTTGCTAATTCATATAGGAGAAAGAATGAACTGGTTTACAAATAAAAAACATGATAAAAATGAAATAATGCACGACTGATTAGTGGGCAATTGTACAAAACCCTAACAATGGAACAACCACCTAGCCAAACTAGGTTTGGAGCTACATCTAGCAAAACAACAATAATGACAATCAGACGCCGCCCTCTTGCTGGAAATGCTCATGCTCACGTTACAAGAAAAAGACACATCTGTGATGATACATGTTCATCATAGTAAGTCTATTTTATTATCATAGATCTACATCCATGGCAGGTTTGTGGCATAATCAAAATTGTCGTACATGTGCTATCATAGATCACTTCCATGGAAAAGTCATTTTTTTCTCATGAAAGTGTGCCCTCCCATGACAAAAATGACACATCATCATGAACGTGGTTTCCATCGCGGGTGACCCACTCAACCGGGACAACATCAACACGTGGCAGCCGCCATAACATGTCGTCTTTAAGCTAATAGACGCGGGGTACAAGATCCTATATCAGTTAACAATGTGGCCTCCTATGGTAAAAGGGCTAGCCCAACCTAGGCCATGCATGGTTAAGGCCTACGGGCTTCTATCAAATCTTCGTGCTTCTAGCCCATGGAAGGCCCGTTAAAAGCCTACATGCGCCTGACCATTAACAGTCTGGGTCTATATGGCCAATTGACATCCCGTGTGGATTTGGCTCACCACCGCCTAGTGGGTCTGTCGGTTTGGTTTAGGCATGTTCCTTCTTCTGGCCCATTTGCAATTTGTGGTACTTTCGGTATGTATGTCACCGATGGTTATTTCATCACGTCTGCTCCCCACGTTTCTTCTGGCACATATTACGACATGTTGTAATGTCGGCACATTTGCAGACTATGGTGCTTTCGGCCCATCAATGGCTCGTAGTGTTGTCAGTCCGTTTGTGGCCCATGATACTTTAGGCCTGAGGCAATGGTTATTTAAGACCATTGGTGGCATGTGGTTCTTTCAACCTGTTAATGACATGTTGGGTCAACTCATTAGCGGACTACGGGAAGAAACATACGGCAATTAATAATAATATGTATGTTACAATAGGACATTGTAGCATATTATATCCATTGGGCATCAAATTTTGCCACAAGTGTAAATGAACGTAACAAGCAAACAAGTTTAAAGATGTTAGACCATTCCGATAGAGCTTAAGAAACGTTAACCTTGCTGCAAAGTTACAGCACAAGAAGTTGAGCAACATGATGAGACTGCCCCGTTTTGACGCTTATATATCCTCCATCACTAGATGTTTAGCGATAATGTGCTGATATGACTTTTCCGTCATCTTCTTTAGTGATTCGACTTCTAGTCAGAGCACAACTGAACCTTGTGTTTTTACTTGGAGTTAAGATTGAAGAAGGCAAACTGATTCAGGCGTTGACTTCAGAAAGCTTGTGTCACTAGCAGTGAAGAGTATCTCGAACACTACATTGGGACATTACTTTTTAGTTGTCTCGCTATCTTCAAGATGTTTTGCATTCTTATCTGCATTTGCTTCTCGGAAAGAAAACATGGGTTTATCGCGCTGTCTTTAGGAGACTTTGCCATGATATGTGCATTAGATTTAAGAGAGAGAAACAATGGTTTATCTCACTATCTTTATGATACATTGCCATCATATCTGAGTTAGCATTCTGAAAGAGAAACAAGAAGAAAGATAACAAGTTTTGCATGTATATAAACAACCATGGTCACTATATTTGATCATTCCACCTAGATCCCAGGGTATAACGGTTTGTTTCAGTTTGTCCCATGTTTTTATTTGTTCACATGATATGTGTTATTCTTGGAGCATCGTTTAATTTTGTTTGTTGATATGTACAATAATCACACATGAGTGAATATACTTTGGGAGAACTCATGCATGGTCATCTATCTATAGAATTGCTCTTTTGCTTCACTTATAATTCTTAAAGCATGACTCCTTTCAGCAATACACATTTTATACTCCCTTTTGCTTCACTAATATTTGAATAGAGAATGTATGTTGGCATGACATTAATACCTTGGTGCTAAAAGTAACATGTATGCATTGGTGGTACAATCAAAATTGCACGAACAAGTCTAGAGTGACAAAACTTGAAGAGATGATTCCTCGCAATAGTTTGAGGCATCTTTTGATTTGGAGGATTTTCATAGGAAAAACACAGGAACAAGGATTACATCGGAAAATTTCATATAGATTCATTCGATTAGTTGGAAACACATACATGAATTCCATAGGAATATTATCCATTTATGTGTTTTTAAGGAAAGTACACATCAACTCAAAGCTCATTTTTTTCATTGGAGCGAGGCAATAAATTCCTTAGGATGACAGGTGCCATCCTATCAAATTCCCACATACCATTCCTAATTCCTATGTTTAAGTTTCCCCCAAAGTGGATGAGCCCTGAGATAACATCAGAGTATAGATGAATCCATCGGTAAATGTCCTTGAATAGAGTAATGAAGATATCTTATTAAATTATGTGAGATCATTGCCTTTCTTCATTAATGAACTAAAAAATGGGAACCTCTAGTGATAGAAACGAGGGTGCCGATGTTTCGATGAGATGATAACTATCGATTTGGTGGAGCCTACTTTGATGACCCGACTACGAACGTGCACGACGTTGCGCCTTATCAATCGCTAAACCAATCTCCTCAGGTTACTGACGATGCTGAAAGCACGATTAGCCTGACCACGAAGGTCTTTTCGAAGAACAAGCAAGAATATGATAATGCAGTCTAAATATTGCAAATATAGATGTAGTATTGATAAAGGTGGGGATTCGAAAGTGCTCTTGGTCTATTCGCTGGACACAAACGAAATACACAAAGTTGCAATGGCTAACTTTTAACTAAACAAATCCCAAGGAAAAAGGTACTAGATTGATCTACTTATATAGGAGCAAGGAGTGGTGGCCAAGGAGGTGGGAGGACGTCCTAAGTCAGCCTAAAACTAACCTTAGGTCATACAAGGCTCATGTGCCCAAGTTGGAGGTGATGCAACACCTTTGGACTTGTAGTTTGACTGGATTCTACTGCAATGTCACATTGTCTCATCAATATTTCAACGCCCCGGATGAATTTGAAGGTGAATCCAACTGGATTGGAAAGTGCGCGAAATAAACTTTCCAACAAAAAAAGAATCAACCAATTTGGAGTTCGGATGAAAGAGTTTTTGGCGTTTTGAGTAAGGTATATTTGTGCAGTCCGAATCTGAGTCCAGAACATAAGAGACTTGGACTCTAACTTCCCTTGGGCTAAAAATGACATGAAAGAATTTCTTGAACAACACCTAAACGTCTCTTTTCCCTTATCTTCATATGTGGATTGTACAAGTGTCCAGTAGATCTGCAATTAGGCAATAAACAAAAAGAGGTGAAGAACTTTTGTTCTATATAGCATAGATAAATTATTGCATAACTCTTATAAGAAATCACCTCACAAATATGCATGTATGCAACATTTTTGGTCGTATCCAAGGTACCCATGTCCTCATCATCTAGTATTTCAATGAAGTCCAAGTTGAGTGGTAGTTGTAACTAAGCGGGCGCTAAGGTTAGACCGAGACACGTGATGGGCTTCGGCACCACCAAACTATATCCTAGGAGTTTATCGATTGCATGATATTAATGAGACAACCATGCCATGTTCATATGTTCTCTAGTTGTTTATAACTAATGCAAGTTGATGCTGATACGTCTCCAACGTATCTACTTTTCCTAATGCTTTTCCTCTTGTTTTGGACTCTAATTTGCATGATTTGAATGAAACTAACCCCGGACTAACGATTTTTCAGCAGAACTACCATGGTGTTGTTTTTGTGCAGAAATAAAAGTTCTCGGAATGGAAAGAAACTTTATGAGGATTTTGTATACAATAAACAAGAATTTGTAGAGCCAAGATCCACCAGAGGGGGGCACCTGGGTGGGCACAACACACCAGGGCGTGCCCCCCTCCTCGCGCGCCCAGGTGGGTTGTCCCCACATGGTGGCCCCGCAGACCCTGAAACCGACGCTATAAAATCCTATTTTTCCAGAAAAAAATCAAGGAGAAATAATTATCGCGATCCATGAGACCGAGCCGCCGTCACCTCCTGTTCTTCATCGGGAGGCCAGATCTGGAGTCCGTTTGGGGCTCCGAAGAGGGGAATCTTCGTTCTTCGTCATCACCAACCCTTCTCCATTGCCAATTCCATGATGCTCCCCACCGGGAGTGAGTAATTCCTTCATAGGCTCACTGGTCGGTGAGGACTTGGATGAGATTCATCATGTAATCGAGATAGTTTTGTTAGGGCTTGATCCCTAGTATCCACTATGTTCTAAGATTGATGTTGCAATGACTTTGCCATGCTTAATGCTTGTCACTTTGGGCCCGGGTGCCATGCTTTCTGATCTCAATACCTAGTTCAATCTCGTTACCGACAAGTCTCTTTACTCGTTCTGTAATACATCATCCCGCAACTAACTCATTAGTTGAAATGCTTGCAAGGCTTAAGTGATGTGTATTACCGAGAGGGCCCAGAGATACCTCTCCAATAATCGAAGTGACAAATCCTAATCTCGAAATACGCCAACCCAACAAGTACCTTCAGAGACACCTATAGAGCACCTTTATAATCACCCAGTTATGTTGTGACGTTTGGTAGCACACAAAGTGTTCCTCCGGCAAATGGGAGTTGCATAATCTCATAGTCATAGGAACATGTATAAGTCATGAAGAAAGCAATAGCAACATACTAAACGATCGGGTGCTAAGCTAATGGAATGGGTCATGTCAATCAGATCATTCAACTAATGATGTGATCCCGTTAATCAAATAACAACTCTTTGTCCATGGTTAGGAAACATAACCATCTTTGATTAACGAGCTAGTCAAGTAGAGGCATACTAGTGACACTCTGTTTGTCTATGTATTCACACATGTATTATGTTTCCGGTTAATACAATTCTAGCATGAATAATAAACATTTATCATGGTATAAGGAAATAAATAATAACTTTATTATTGCCTCTAGGGCATATTTCCTTCACGCAGATGTTTGGTTAAACAAAAGACTATAAGTAAAGTTATCAGCCTTTCCCTTGAGAATCTTATGGTCTTTTAAGGTGTGAAAATATAAATACTACGTGGGTAGAATAGGATCAAAGGGCCGAGGTGAGGCACCCAACCCTCGTGCTAAACGCGTGGCATAAATTCCACCATAGAACCAGCCATTGTTAGCGTTGTGTTGAAGTCTGCGTGCAACAATGGCTGCAAGGTTATAATTCCTTTCACCGGTGAGAGCAGTACGTATGAGGCTCAAGTCTGGCGCACAAAGCGTGCTACAGTCTTGCATGCCTACTATGCATTTCCCGTTAAATAACGCAAAGTACTGAATTGCGGGAAAATGAATGCTCTTTATTCTACCTTGAGTCACTCCCCTCCTTTCACCGTAACAAAGGCACGTCAAGAATGTTTCGAACTCAGCCTTTGGTGGTTCGTCAAGCGAACCCCAAAATGGAATCTTGCAGTGATAAGTAAAATTCTCTAGTGAGATGGTAAATGGACTATCATAAATCATAAACGACACCCTAGACTCACGTGGAAAATATTTAAATCCTTTGACAAATGATTCAATGAGAAGTTAGTGTTGTTCACACTTATCTGAAAGGTAGGGACCGAGACCAGCATTGTGAACATATTGCTCAAATTCCTCCTTAATGCCCACATGCACCATATACTCATCGCAACGCCATAAGCATGTTTTGGTGGTGGCATCTCGGGTGGAACTTTCACTTGGTTCAACATAAGACCGACGAGTAGAAATGTCACTAGAAGATGCCCCCGAGGATCGTCTCCTCGAGAAACTCCTTCCAAACAGGTTCATCATGTCCGCGTACAATTTTCTGAAAATAAAAATTTTGGGGTGACAAAAATTTGTCAACAAAACTTTATAAAATTGATAGCTACTACTCATAGGAATACATAGAAGCCATAGCAAGCATTCAAACTATTTAGAACACTAAGAATTTAACATGCAAGCACATCTACAACAACACCAAGAGTAGGTAATTATTCAAAATATAAACCACTAAAGAAAAAACTAATTGGACAAACGGTGGAGTCACATACCAAGCCACAATCCCCCGAAATAGTTTCGGAACCGGAGCTTCGAGCAAAGAGATCGAAATCCGCGGGTTTGAGCTCAAGAACATGGGAGAGAGAGAAATGGAGATTTGTTTCTAGAGGTAAGTGATGATGTGGGATGAAGAAGTAAGTGAGGGGGCCCACGTGGGGACCACAACCCACCAGGGCGCGCCTGGGGGTCCTAGCACGCCCAGGTGGGTTGTGCCCACCTGGTGCATCTCCTTATGGTATTATTTGCACCAGAAATTCAGAAATATTCAGAAAAAATCATGTAAAATTTTGAGGGCATTCTGAGAACTTTTATTTTTGGGTCATTTTTTTGTTGCACTGGAAATTTAGAAAACAGACAAAACATGGCATTTTATTTTATTTAACTAATAAAAAAGAAAACAAAAGGTAAGGACAGAAGGTAGTGCTTACTAAATTCATCAACTTCATACCGTTCAAAAATGATCCATTAATAAGGTTGATTAGATCTTATTAACAATCACTTTCGATTAGCATGAAACCGAAGAACTTTCGTAAATCACTAAGTTACCTCAATGGGGATATGCATTTCCCCAACAATAAGTATTTCATATTTCTTTTTGACAGTAGGTAGAGGTATTTGAAAACTTCCAATAGTGATTGTCGGATATTTTTCAATAACATTAATACCATTCACTTGGAATTGTTTCTTCGGAAAGTGCACCGTATGCTCATTGCCATTAATATGAAAAGCGAAGGGTACCAAGTATAATCCTCAAGTATAACAAAGTCAGTCAAAATAGTTACATTAGCAACAACAACGGGCACATCCTCACAGATACCGATAGGTATGGCAGTTGATTCGTCAGCCATTTGCAAAGATATTTCAGTAGGTGTGAGTTTATTCAAGTCAAGTTTTTTATATAAAGTGAAAGGCATAACACTAACACCATCTCCTAAATCACAAAAAGCAGTTTTCACTTAATTCTTTTTGATAGAGCAAGGTATAGTTGGCATTCTCGGATCTCCAAGTTTTTTAGGTACTCCATCTTTAAAAGTGTAATTAGCAAGCATAGTGGAGATTTCAGCTTCCTGTATTTTTCTCTTATTTTTTATGATGTCTTTCATATACTTTGCATAAGGAGGCATTTTCAAGATATCAGTCAATCGAGTACGCAAAAAGACTGGCCTCGGCATCTCAGCAAAGTGTTCAAATTCTTCATCATCTTTCTTTTTAGTTGACTTAGGTGGAAAAGACATAGGTTTTTGAACCCACGGTTCTCTTTCTTTACCGTGTTTTCTAGCAACAAAGTCTCTTTTGTCATATCTTTTATTTTTAGGTTGTGGGTTATCAAGATTAGCAGGTGGTTCTATCTCAACATCATTGGCTGGTTCTTTATCATTGGTTGGTTGAGAGTCTTCATGAACCTCATCATTATCTTTTTCATTATCACTAGGTGAGTGTTCATTACCAGATTGAGTTGCAGCATCTGAGATAGAAACTTCATTATCATTGTCAGGAGGTTTTTCTATTTCAGGTTCACTAGGAGCATGTGAAGTCCTATCATTCTTCCTTTTCTTTTTCTTTCTAGAAGAACTAGGTGCACTAGTGTTAGCTCTTTGTGAATCTTGTTCAATTCTTTTTGGGTGTCCCTCAGGATAAAGTGTTTCCTGAGTCATTTTACCTCCTCTAGTTGCAACTGTAACCACAAAGTCATGCATATTATTATTCATTTCATCAAGCAATTCTCTTTGAGGTTTAGCAACTTGTTCTAATTGAGTTTGAACCATAGAAGCATGGTTTCAAACACCTCTAGCATCATTTGATATTCTAAATAACAAGTCACTCGATCGAGCAATCATATCAGAATTATATTTCAATTGTTTCATAACATTTGCATTGAAGTGATCTTGTTCTCTAATGTAGTTTTCGAACTCATAAAGGCATTGACTAGGATACATATAGTGAGGATTATCACTATCATTAAACTTCATAAGAGAATTTACCTCTACTAACTTAGGAAGTGGTGGTGTATTAAGCTCATGTATTTCTTCAATAGGAGGTAAATTTTTAACATCCTCGGCTTTAATACATTTTTCCTTCATAGATTTCTTTGCCTCTTGCATATCTTCAGGACCGAGATATAATATATCTTGGGGAACGTAGTAATTTCAAAAAATTTCCTACGCGCACGCAAGATCATGGTGATGCATAGCAACGAGAGGGGAGAGTGTTGTCTACGTACCCTCGTAGACCGAAAGAGGAAGCGTTATATCAACGCGGTTGATGTAGTGGTACGTCTTCACGATCCAACCGATCCAAGCACCGAAACTACGGCATCTCCGAGTTTCAGCACACGTTTAGCTCGATGACGATCCCCGGACTCCGATCCAGCAAAGTGTCGGGGAAGAGTTCCTTCAGCACGACGGCGTGGTGATGATCTTGATGTTCAACTGTCATAGGGCTTCGCCTAAGCACCACTACAATATTATCGAGGATTATGGTGGATGGGGGCACCGCACACGGCTAAGAAAACGATCACGTGGATCAACTTGTGTGTCTAGGGGTGCCCCCTGCCCCCGTATATAAAGGAGCAAGGGGAGGAGGCCGGCCGGCCCTATGGCGCGCCAAGGAGGAGTCCTCCTCCTAGTAGGAGTAGGACTCCTACTAGGAGGGGGAAGGAAGTGGGGAGGGAGAAGGAAAGGGGGCGCCGCCCCCCTCTCCTAGTCCAATTCGGACCAGGGGGAGGAGGCGCGCGGCCCACCCTGGCTGCCCTTCTCTCTCTCCACTAAGGCCCATATGGCCCATTACTTCTCCCGGGGGGGTTTCGGTAACCCTCCGGCACTCCGGTTTTCTCCGAAATCACCCGCAACACTTCCGGTGTCCGAATATAGTCGTCCAATACATCAATCTTTATGTCTCGACCATTTAGAGACCACTCGTCATGTATGTGATCACATCCGAGACTCCGAACTAACTTCGGTACATCAAAACTAATAAACTCATAATATAACTGTCATCGAAACCTTAAGCGTGCGGACCCTACGGGTTCGAGAACAATGTAGACAAGACCGAGACACGTCTCTGGTCAATAACCAATAGCGGAACCTGGATGCTCATATTGGCTCCCACATATTCTACGAAGATCTTTTATCGGTCAGACCACATAACAACATATGTTGTTCCCTTTGTCATCGGTATGTTACTTGCCCGAGATTCGATCGTCGGTATCTCAATACCTAGTTCAATCTCGTTGCCGGCAAGTCTCTTTACTCGTTCCATAATACATCATCTCGCAACTAACTGATTAGTTGCATTGCTTGCAAGGCTTAGGTGATGTGCATTACCGAGAGGGCCCAGAGATACCTCTTCGACAATCGGAGTGACAAATCCTAATCTCGAAATACGCCAACCCAACATGTACCTTTGGAGACACCTGTAGAGCACCTTTATAATCACCCAGTTACGTTGTGACGTTTGGTAGCACACAAAGTGTTCCTCCGGCAAACGGGAGTTGCATAAACTCATAGTCATAGGAACATGTATAAGTCATGAAGAAAGCAATAGCAACATACTAAACGATCGGGTGCTAAGCTAATGGAATGGTCATGTCAATCATATCATTCTCCTAATGATGTGATCCCGTTAATCAAATGACAACACATGTCTATGGTTAGGAAACATAACCATCTTTGATTAACGAGCTAGTCAAGTAGAGGCATAGTAGTGACTTTTAGTTTGTCTATGTATTCACACAAGTATTATGTTTCCGGATAATACAATTCTAGCATGAATAATAAACATTTATCATGATATAAGGAAATATAATAATAACACTATTATTGCCTCTAGGGCACATTTCCTTCAGTCTCCCACTTGCACTAGAGTTAATAATCTAGATTACACAGTAATGATTCTAACACCCATGGAGCTTTGGTGCTGATCATGTTTTGCTCGTGGAAGAGGCTTAGTCAATGGGTCTGCAACATTCAGATCCGTATGTATCTTGCAAATCTCTATGTCTCCCACCTGGACTGGATCCCGGATGGAATTGAAGCGTCTCTTGATGTGCTTGGTTCTCTTGTGAAATCTGGATTCCTTTGCCAAGGCAATTGCACCAATATTGTCACAAAAGATTTTCATTGGACCCAATGCACTAGGTATGACATCTAGATTGGATATGAACTCCTTCATCCAGACTCCTTCGTTTGCTGCTTCCGAAGCAGCTATGTACTCTGCTTCACATGTAGATCCCGCCACAACGCTTTGTTTAGAACTGCACCAACTGACAGCTCCAGCGTTTAATGTAAACACGTATCCGGTTTGCGATTTAGAATCATCCGGATCAGTGTCAAAGCTTGCATCAACGTAACCATTTACGGTGAGCTCTTTTTCACCTCCATATATGAGAAACATATCCTTAGTCCTTTTCAGGTATTTCAGGATGTTCTTGACTGCTGTCTAGCGATCCACTCCTGCATTACTTTGGTACCTCCCTGCTAGACTTATAGCAAGACACACATCAGGTCTGGTACACAACATTGCATACATGATAGAGCCTATAGCTGAAGCATAGGGAACATCTTTCATTTTCTCTCTATCTTCTGCATTGGTCGGGCATTGAGTCTTACTCAATTTCACACCTTGTAACACAGGCAAGAATCCTTTCTTTGCTTGATCCATTTTGAACTTTTTCAAAACTTTGTCAAGGTATGTGCTTTGTGAAAGTCCAATTAAGCGTCTTGATCTATCTCTATAGATCTTAATGCCCAATATGTAAGCAGCTTCACCGAGGTCTTTCATTGAAAAACTCTTATTCAAGTATCCTTTTATGCTATCCAGAAATTCTATATCATTTCCGATTAGTAATATGTCATCTACATATAATATCAGAAATGCTACAGAACTCCCACTCACTTTCTTGTAAATACAGGCTTCTCCAAAAGTCTGTACAAAACCAAATGCTTTGATCACATTATCAAAGCGTTTATTCCAACTCTAAGAGGCTTGCACCAGTCCATAAATGGATCGCTGGAGCTTGCATACTTTTTTAGCTCCCTTTGGATTGACAAAACCTTCCGGCTGCATCATATACAACTCTTCTTCCAGAAACCCATTCAGGAACGCAGTTTTGACATCCATCTGCCAAATCTCATAATCATAAAATGCGGCAATTGCTAACATGATTCGGACAGACTTAAGCATCGCTACGGGTGAGAAGGTCTCATCGTAGTCATTCCCTTGAACTTGTCGAAAACCTTTTGCGACAAGTCGAGCTTTGTAGACAGTAACATTACCGTCAGCGTCAGTCTTCTTCTTGAAGATCCATTTATTCTCAATTGCTTGCCGATCATTGGGCAAGTCAACCAAAGTCCACACTTTGTTCTCATACATGGATCCCATCTCAGATTTCATG
This sequence comes from Triticum urartu, assembly GCF_056163025.1. Classification (NCBI taxonomy): domain Eukaryota; kingdom Viridiplantae; phylum Streptophyta; class Magnoliopsida; order Poales; family Poaceae; genus Triticum; species Triticum urartu. The sequence goes on along the minus strand of NC_141877.1, from coordinate 139,961,378 downwards.
GCTTCTAGCCATTTTGCGGAATCTGGGCTCACCATCGCTTCTTCATAGTTCGCAGGTTCATCATGATCTAGTAGCATGACTTCCAGAATAGGATTAGCGTACCACTCTGGTGCGGATCTTACTCTGGTTGATCTACGAGGTTCAGTAGTAACTTGTTCTAAAGTTTCATGATCATTATCATTAGCTTCCTCACTAATTGGTGTAGGTGTCACAGAAACCGGTTTCTGTGATGTACTATATTCCAATAAGGGAGCATGTACAGTTACCTCATCAAGTTCTACTTTCCTCCCACTCACTTCTTTCGAGAGAAACTCCTTCTCTAGAAAGGATCCATTCTTAGCGACAAATGTCTTGCCTTCGGATCTGTGATAGAAGGTGTACCCAACATTCTCCTTTGGGTATCCTATGAAGACACATTTCTCCGATTTGGGTTCGAGCTTATCAGGTTGAAGTTTTTTCACATAAGCATTGCAGCCCCAAACTTTCAGAAACGACAACTTTGGTTTCTTGCCAAACCACAGTTCGTAAGGCGTCATCTCAACGGATTTTGATGGTGCCCTATTTAACGTGAATGCGACTGTCTCTAGAGCATAACCCCAAAATGATAGCGGTAAATCTATAAGAGACATCATAGATCGCACCATATCAAGTAAAGTACGATTACGACGTTCGGACACACCATTACGCTGTGGTGTTCCGGGTGGCGTGAGTTGCGAAACTATTCCGCATTGTTTCAAATGTAGACCAAACTCGTAACTCAAATATTCTCCTCCACGATCAGATCGTAGAAACTTTATTTTCTTGTTACGATGATTTTCAACTTCACTATGAAATTCTTTGAACTTTTCAAATGTTTCAGACTTATGTTTCATTAAGTAGATATACCCATATCTGCTTAAATCATCTGTGAAGGTGAGAAAATAACGATATCCGCCACGAGCTTCAACATTCATTGGACCACATACATCTGTTTGTATGATTTCCAACAAATCTGTTGCTCTCTCCATAGTACCGGAGAACGGTGTTTTAGTCATCTTGCCCATGAGGCACGGTTCGCAAGTACCAAGTGATTCATAATCAAGTGGTTCCAAAAGTCCATCAGTATGGAGTTTCTTCATGCGTTTTACACTGATATGACCTAAACGGCAGTGCCACAAATAAGTTGCACTCTCATTATCAACTCTGCATCTTTTGGCTTCAACATTATGAATATGTGTATCACTACTATCGAGATTAATCAAAAATAGACCACTCTTCAAGGGTGCATGACCATAAAAGATATTACTCATATAAATAGAACAACCATTATTCTCTGATTTAAATGAATAACCGTCTCGCATCAAACAAGATCCAGATATAATGTTCATGCTCAACGCTGGCACCAAATAACAATTATTTAGGTCTAATACTAATCCCGAAGGTAGATGTAGAGGTAGCGTGCGGACCGCGATCACATCGACTTTGGAACCATTTCCCACGCGCATCGTCACCTCGTCCTTCGCCAGTGTTCGCTTAATCCGTAGTCCCTGTTTCGAGTTGCAAATATTAGCAACAGAACCAGTATCAAATACCCAGGTGCTACTGCGAGCTCTAGTAAGGTACAACATGTATATCACATATACCTTTGTTCACCTTGCCATCCTTCTTATCCGCGAAATACTTCGGGCAGTTCCGCTTCCAGTGACTAGTCTACTTGTAGTAGAAGCACCCAGTTTCAGGCTTAGGTCCAGATTTGGGTTTCTTCTCTTGAGCAGCAACTTGCTTGTTGTTCTTTTTGAAGTTCCCCTTCTTCTTCCCTTTCCCTTTTTCTTGAAACCAGTGGTCTTGCTGACCATCAACACTTGATGCTCCTTTTTGATTTCTACCTCCGCAGCTTTTAGCATTGCGAAGAGCTCAGGAATAGTCTTATTCATCCCTTGCATATTATAGTTCATCACAAAGCTCTTGTAGCTAGGTGGTAGTGATTGGAGAATTCTTTCAATGACACAATCATCTGGAAGATTAACTCCCAATTGAATCAAGTGATTATTATACCCAGACATTTTGAGTATATGCTCACTGACAGAACTGTTCTCCTCCATCTTGCAGCTATATAACTTATTGGAGACTTCATATCTCTCAATCCGGGCATTTGCTTGAAATATTAACTTCAACTCCTGGAACATCTCATATGCTCCATGACGTTCAAAACGTCGTTGAAGTCCCGATTCTAAGCCGTAAAGCATGGCACACTGAACTATCGAGTAGTCATCAGCTTTGCTCTGCCAGACGTTCATAACATCTGGTGTTGCTCCAGCAGCAGGCCTGGCACCCAGCAGTGCTTCCAGGACGTAATTCTTCTGTGCAGCAATGAGGATAATCCTCAAGTTACGGACCCAGTCCGTGTAATTGCTACCATCATCTTTCAACTTTGCTTTCTCAAGGAACGCATTAAAATTCAATGGAACAACAGCACGGGCCATCTATCTACAATCAAACATAAACAAGCAAGATACTATCAGGTACTAAGTTCATGATAAATTTAAGTTCAATTGATCATATTACTTAAGAACTCCCACTTAGAAAGACATCCCTCTAATCTTCTAAGTGATTACGTGATCCAAATCAACTAAACCATAACCGATCATCACGTGAAATGGAGTATTTTTGAATGGTGAACATCGCTATGTTGATCATATCTACTATATGATTCACGCTCGACCTTTCGGTCTCAGTGTTCCGAGGCCATATCTGCATATGCTAGGCTCGTCAAGTTTAACCTGAGTATTCTGCGTGTGCAAAACTGGCTTGCACCCGTTGTAGATGGACGTAGAGCTTATCACACCCGATCATCACGTGGTGTCTGGGCATGACAAACTTTGGCAACGGTGCATACTCAGGGAGAACACTTTTATCTTGAAATTTAGTGAGAGATCATCTTATAGTGCTACCGTCAATCAAAGCAAGATAAGATGCATAAAAGATAAACATCACATGCAATCAATATAAGTGATATGATATGGTCATCATCATCTTGTGCTTGTGATCTCCATCTCCGAAGCATCGCCATGATCACCATCGTCACCGGCGCGACACCTTGATCACCATGGTAGCATCATTGTCGTCTCGCCAATCTTATGCTTCCACGACTATCGCTACCGCTTAGTGGTAAAGTAAAGCATTACAGCGCAATTGCATTGCATACAATAAAGCGACAACCATATGGCTCCTGCCAGTTGCCGATAACTTGGTTACAAAACATGATCATCTCATACAATAAAATTTAGCATCATGTCTTGACCATATCACATCACAACATGCCCTGCAAAAACAAGTTAGACGTCCTCTACTTTGTTGTTGCAAGTTTTACGTGGCTGCTACGGGCTTAAGCAAGAACTAATCTTACCTACGCATCAAAACCACAACGATAGTTTGTCAAGTTGGTGCTGTTTTAACCTTTGCAAGGACCGGGCATAGCCACACTCGGTTCAACTAAACTTGGAGAAACTGACACCCGCTAGCCACCTTTGTGCAAAGCACATCGCGAGAACCGGTCTCGCGTAAGCGTACGCGTAATGTCGGTCCGGGCCGCTTCGTCCAACAATACCGCTGAACCAAAGTATGACATTCTGGTAAGCAGTATGATTTATATCGCCTACAACTCACTTGTGTTCTACTCGTGCAAATAACATCAACACATAAAACCTAGGCTCTGATACCACTATTGGGGAACGTAGTAATTTCAAAAAAATTCCTACGCACACGCAAGATCATGGTGATGCATAGCAACGAGAGGGGAGAGTGTTGTCTACCTACCCTCATAGACCGAAAGCGAAAGCGTTATATCAACGCGGTTGATGTAGTCGTACGTCTTCACGATCCAACCGATCCAAGCACCGAAACTACGACACCTCCGAGTTTCAGCACACGTTCAGCTCGATGACGATCTCCGGACTCCGATCCAGCAAAGTGTCAAGGAAGAGTTCCGTCAGCACGACGACGTGGTGATGATCTTGATGTTCAACTGTCGCAGGGCTTCGCCTAAGCACCACTACAATATTATCGAGGATTATGGTGGAAGGGGGCACCACACACGGCTAAGAAAACGATCACGTGGATCAACTTGTGTGTCTAGGGGTGCCCCCTGCCCCCGTATATAAAGGAGCAAGGGGAGGAGGCCAGCCGGCCCTATGGCGTGCCAAGGAGGAGTCCTCCTCCTAGTAGGAGTAGGACTCCTACTAGGAGGGGGAAGGAAGTGGGGAGGGAGAAGGAAAGGGGGGCGTCGCCCCCCCTCTCCTAGTCCAATTCGGACCAGGGGGGAGGAGGCGCGCGGCCCACCCTGGCTGCCCTTCTCTCTCTCCACTAAGGCCCATATGGCCCATTACTTCTCCCGCGGGGGGTTCCGGTAACCCTCCAGCACTCTGGTTTTCTCCGAAATCACCCGGAACACTTCCGGTGTCCAAATATAGTCGTCCAATATATCAATCTTTATGTCTCAACCATTTCGAGACTCCTCGTCATGTCCGTGATCACATCCGGGACTCCGAACTAACTTCGGTACATCAAAACTAATAAACTCATAATATAACTGTCATCGAAACCTTAAGCGTGCGGACCCTACGGGTTCGAGAACAATGTAGACATGACCGAGACACATCTCCGATCAATAACCAATAGCGGAACCTGGATGCTCATATTGGCTCACACATATTGTACGAAGATCTTTTATCGGTCAGACCACATAACAACATACGTTGTTCCCTTTGTCATCGGTATGTTACTTGCCCGAGATTCGATCGTCGGTATCTCAATACCTAGTTCAATCTCGTTGCCGGCAAGTCTCTTTACTCATTTCGTAATACATCATCTCGCAACTAACTTATTAGTTGCATTGCTTGCAAGGCTTAGGTGATATGCATTACCGAGAGGGCCCAGAGATACTTCTCCGACAATTGGAGTGACAAATCCTAATCTCGAAATACGCCAACCCAACATGTACCTTTGGAGACACCTGTAGAGCACCTTTATAATCACCTAGTTACGTTGTGACGTTTGGTAGCACACAAAGTGTTCCTCCGGCAAACGGGAGTTGCATAATCTCATAGTCATAGGAACATGTATAAGTCATGAAGAAAGCAATAGCAACATACTAAACGATCGGGTGCTAAGCTAATGGAATGGGTCATGTCAATCATATCATTCTCCTAATGATGTGATCCTGTTAATCAAATGACAACACATGTCTATGGTTAGGAAACATAACCATCTTTGATTAACGAGATAGTCAAGTAGAGGCATAGTAGTGACTTTTAGTTTGTCTATGTATTCACACAAGTATTATGTTTCCGGATAATACAATTCTAGCATGAATAATAAACATTTATCATGATATAAGGAAATATAATAATAACACTATTATTGCCTCTAGGGCATATTCCTTCAATATACCCCTCTTCTTCGGAGTGGGTTTAGGTGGTGGTTCAGGAATTGTCCAATCATCATAGTTTTTCAATATGTTATTCAATAATTCTTCAGCTTGTCCAACAGTTCGTTCCTTGAAAACACAACCAGCACAACTATCTAGGAAGTCCCTAGAAGCATCAGTTATTCCATTATAGAAGATATCAAGTATTTCATTTTTCTTAAGAGGATGATCAGGCAAAGCATTAAGTAACTGGCAAAGCCTCCCCCAAGCTTGCGGGAGACTCTCTTCTTTAGTTTGAGCAAAGTTAAATATTTCCTGTAAGGCAGCTTGTTTCTTTTGAGCAGGAAAATATTTTTCAGAGAAGTAATAAATCATATCTTGTGGACTACGCACACAACCAGGAGCAAGAGTATTATACCAAGCTTTAGCATCACCCTTTAATGAGAAAGGAAATAATTTGAGAATAAAGTAGTAGCAAGTTTTCTCATCATGAGTAAAAAGGATGGCTATATCATTCAACTTAGTAAGATGTGCCACAACAGTTTCAGTTTTGTAACCATGGAAAGGATCAGATTCAACCAAAGTAATTAACTCTGGGTCGACAGAGAATTCATAATCCTTATCATCAATAAAAATAGGTAAAGTAGCAAACTTAGGGTCACACTTCATTCTAGCATTCAAAGATTTTTCTTTATACTTGTATAGTAATTTCTCTAGATCATCTCTATCATTACAAGAAATAGTTGTTTCTTCACGCATAACATAACCTTCCGGTACCTTAGGAAATTCATATCTAGGAAGGTTACTTCTAGCAGGTGTATCAGGAGATTCTGTTTCAAGCTCATCATCAGATTCAACAACATCATGTTGTATTACTCTAGCAATTTGTTTATCAAGAAAATCACCAAGTGGCACATCATCATTATCAAGCAAGGTACTAGCATCATCATAAGCATCATTCATAGTAGAGGTAGCATATCAGAATTAATAGCATGTGATGGTGTTGCAAGTTTACTTATAACAGAAGGTGAATCTAAAGCAGAACTGGATGGCAGTTCCTTACCTCCCCTCGTATTTGAGGGAAATATCTTAGTCTTAGCATCCTTCAGATTCTTCATAGTGATAATATGATAATAATCCCAAGTGACTCAACAAATATAGCTATGCTCCCTGCCAACGGTGCTAGAAAAAGGTCTTGATAACCCACAAGTATAGGGGATCGCAACAATTTTCAAGGGTAGAGTATTCAACCCAAATTTATAGATTCGACACAAGGGGAGCCAAATAATATTTGAAGGTATAGCAGTTGAGTTGTCAATTCAACCACACCTGGAGATTAATTATCTGCAGCAAAGTGAACAGTAGCAAAGTAGTTTGATAGTTTTGATGGTAGTAACAGTAGCAATAGTACGGTAATAGTGATAGCAGTAATTTTGTAACAAGCGTAACAGTGATTATAGTAGTACTAACTTAGCAGAAACAATATAAGATAAATTCGTAGGCATTGGATCGGTGACTTGTTGGATGATATTCATCATGTGACAGTTATAACCTAGGGCTATTCAGCACTAGCTCCAGTTCATCGATATAATGTAGGCATGTACTTCCGTAAATAGTCATACATGCTTTATTAAAAGAACTTGCATGACATCTTTTGTCCTACCCTCCCATGGCAGCGGGGTCTGTATTGGAAACTAAGGGATATTAAGGCCTCCTTTAATAGAGAACCGGAACAAAGCATTAGCACATAGTGAATGTATGAACTCCTCAAACTACGGTAATCACCGGAAGAAGTCCCGGTTATTGTCACTTCGGGGTTACTGGATCATAACACATAGTAGGTGACTATAACTTGCAAGATCGGATCTAGAATATGGATATAATGGTGATAACATAAATGGTTCAGATCTGAAATCATGGCACCAGGGCCCAAAGTGACAAGCATTAAGCATGGCAAAGTCATAGAAACATCAATCTAAGAACATAGTGGATACTAGGGATCAAGCCCTAACAAAACTAACTCGATTACATGATGAATCTCATCCGACTCCTCACCGACCAGCGAGTCTACAAACGAATTACTCACTCTCGGTGGGGAGCATCATGGAATTGGCGATGGAGAAGGGTGGTGATGACGAAGAACGAACCCCCCCTCTCCGGAGCCCCAAACAGACTCCAGATCTTCCCTACCGAGGAAGAATAGGGCTTGGCGGCGGCTCTGTCTCGTGGATCGCGATAATTCTTTCTCCCTGATTTTTTCTCCGAAAATAGGATTTTATAGCGTTGGTTTCAGGGTCAGCGGGGCCACCAGGTGGGGACAACCCACCTGGGCGCGCCCGGAGAGGGGGGCACACCCTGGTGGGTTGTTCCCACCCAGGTGCCCCTCTCTGGTAGGTCTTGGCTCCAGAAATTCTTATTATTGATATAAAAAATCCTCGCAAAGTTTCGTTCCATTTCGAGAACTTTTATTTCTGCACAAAAATAAGACCATGGTAGTTCTACTGAAAACATCGTCAGTCCGGGGTTAGTTTCATTCAAATCATGCAAATTAGATTCCAAAACAAGAGGGAAAGCGTTAGGAAAAGTAGATACGTTGGAGACGTATCAGGCCCCCCCCCTGGGGCGCGCCCTGTGAGCTTGTGGCTCACTCGTGGCTCTCCTGGCCTCCTCCCGAAGCTTCTTGGTTGTCTTCTCGTCAAAGAAAAATCCTCAAAAAGTTTCATTCCCATTTGTACTCCGTTTGCTATTGATTTTCTACTGAAGACAAAACCAAGGAAAAACAGCAACTGGCACTGGGACTAGGTTAATGGGTTAGTCCAAGAAAATGATATAAAATAGCATATTAATGCATATAAAACGTCCAAGATGGATAATATAATAGCATGGAACAATCAAAAATTATAGATACATCGGAGACGTATCACTCGTCACCATAGGTGAGTTCCTCCATCTCCTTCCTGCTACCGAGTCCCAATGGCGTCCAAAATCACATGATCTATGGGCATGGGAAGAGATGAACTTGTGTCGCTTGTGCTCTAATGTGTGTTTGTCTTGATGCCTAAGCAGAAAAAACATGTTTTTTGTACTAGCCTCGAGAGATGGTTTCTACTGAACTCTAACACACACACATTTGTAGGATAATTTTGATCCTCTCTAGTAGATTGCATTATTTCGATGCAAATAGCCAATAATGTCATACTACTTTTGTCTTGCTATGGATTTGCGATTTGGTGCCAGTTTTCTACTTGTGTTATTGCCAAAGAAATGAAAAGAGTCGGCTTGTATTATGGGAGTTCACATATAAAATTCTAAAAAGTTCAAAATTTTTATCAAAAAGTTTAGATATTATTTTCCGAACAGTTCATGTTATTGATTTCTATTAGTTTGAAGAAGAAAATAAAAATAAATGTTGAGTTAGTGGCGGTGGTGCACTACAAGATGATTTTGGTCAAGCTTCCAGTGTGGTTCGCCCCTTCAAAGGGTGATGGTTCAATGTGTGAAAAAGTTGCAGAAAACTCAGTACTACTTTTTACAACATTGTTATCAAGAAATTGAAATACATTAAAAACATTAAAATAAAATAAAAACTTTTAGGAGGTTCAAGTTAGAAAACAGAGAAAGGCAACACATTCAATGTTGGAAGTTCTCCTACAAGACCGAGACACTTAACAAAAAACCTGAGAAAATTGTATGCCTATGTACTTTAGAAGTTCATCTTTTAGAATTCGGGGAAAAAATCCAGTCAGTTCAATGATATCAACTAAGTTCGAAGATGATAACAACATCAGTTTGAACGACAAAATGAGTAAAAATAAAAACCTGTAAAATTTCACTTATGTAAGTTAATGTGCTTACCTTGAGGTATTCAAGAAATTTGGTCATAGAAGTACGCCGTTCATTTGTGAGTTAAAAAGTTGTTTTCGTTTGATATTATCCAACACAACCCTCGAACCATGATGAATTCTGATAACCTTTCTACATAATTTTTTTTCTATGATACAACAACTTTCCAATGGTATATGATATGCTTCATTCTGAAAAATGGATCAAGATATCGATGTGTGTCATTCGACATTAATTTCACCATACTAAAATCTGCTTTAAACCAATATGATTTTGAAAAATGATCAACACCAAAAGTTGCACCTTTTCAATAGCTTTCCAATGATAAATTATTTACTTAATTCTCAAAAATAGCCTAAAAGTTATGAAGAAACCAATACCAAGAAACAGAGTGAAGTTCGGCTGTGAAAAGACCTCGGTTCAAACTCACACATGGCTCAGTTCGAGTACTCTATTTTGGGAAGGGAAAAGAGCAAACATTGGCAAATTTGAGAAAATGTTCAACATGAAACATAAACGCATTTTCGATAGCTTTCCAATGGTATATTATTTTCCTGATTCCGATGATTTTTAAAAAAATTGTGTCTGAAAAAAATTTGGCCATATTCGAGTTTCAATTTGTCAAAAAAGATTAAACAAAAAAGTTTCATAATTTTTATAGCTTTTCAATGGTAAATCATTTGCGGCACTCTCACAATCCGTTTAATAATAGGAGCAAAAATATATATTTGGCCAAAATTTGGTCATTTCTCAAATCACGCTTAAATCGTATGGAATTTTAGAAACCTTTATACATGAAAAGGAGTGGCTTTGCATGAACTTTCAATGCCATCTCATTTTCCCTATTTTGAACAACTTTTGAAAGTTATATTGAAAATATGGTTCACATTTTTAATACAAAAATGCCTTATTAAAAACTACTCTTAAATGGTCAAGATTCTATGAAAATGTTCAACATAAGAAGTCATTGCCGTGTCCACAGCTTTCCAATGTATATTGGATGCCTCGTTTAGACAAAAAATCTGAAAGTTCAACGATTCTTGGGATGCAGTTCGAGTACTCAAGCTGAAATAGTTTGAGTTAACAGTACAACATTATGTGACTAGTAACATTATCGTATTTTATGTTACTCATGGGTGAATGTGTTAATCATTAGCTGTGGGGTTGGCCGATGCTTGCACCAACATTGTCAAACTCACATGTGGAGTGGTTGTGATTAACCATTTTCTTAAACAAAAATTATTAACTAGTTAGTTAACCAGTGGTACCCACCTGTAATAGACTCAGGGCTGATTGGTGCCTAACTAATGATGCCGCATCAATGACTAATCGCCAGCAATGCACATGCATGGCGGAGTACATAAGAATCGCTCCTTCGACGACCATTCGAGTGGCAAATGTTACCTACGTGCTCTAGAGAGTGAGTCGCGTTAATTAGTACTTGCAGGAGAATCGAGGGTTGTCCGAGATCATCGGAAACAAGCTACTGGAAGCGGCCGAACCATGGTCTTCATGGTTGTAACACTATGGTGTGCTATAGGGCTGGTTAAGGTGTCCTATGCCATCTACAGAGAGCTCTGAGCACAATGGCATGCTCAGCTGCGATGATTGCTAGCTCTAGCAATGACAATGACATGGCATGCGGTGGCGACGAGGTCTGGACATGGTGAAACTCCTAGATAGAGGTTGCACGTGAGCGAGAGAGAATGGAAAAATTAGAGAGGAGCTCACGGCGGTGCGGAAGAGCAGCTAGCACTACAAAAAAATACACTTCCGTGATGATACATGTTTGTCATAGTAGGTCACGTTTTCTGTCATGCATGTACATCCATGACAAATTTATGACGGAATCAAGATAGTCATACCTGTGATGTCGTAGAAGTGTTCCATGACATTACCAAAATTATCATCACGGAAGTGTCCACTTCCATGAAGATATATCGCGCGTCACAGAAGTGCTTTTGTCAAGGGTGACCAACACGTGGCATCCACCATAACGGAACGCCGTTAAGCTATCGAGTCCAGTTTTGGATCCGATAACCCGTTAACAGCCCCGACCAATGGGGATTTTCCACGTGTAAAATCATCATTGGCTGGAGGAAACACGTGTCGGCTCACCGTTGGGACATATGTCATCCACTCATTGGACCCAAAGCGCCTATGATACGTCGACACATGGCACGGCCCAATAGAGGCCCATATAGGTTAAAAAGGCCGGCCCAGTCAAAGGCCCGTAGTACTTACTCAGGTACTAGTGTGCCATCCCAATAATGACCTGCTTAATAAAGGCCCATTTATGGCCTGAAGCCAGATCTGGCCCGTTAATTGTTCGCCGAATATTTGGGCCCAATTACAGCCCAGTGACTTTCGGCCTGTTAGAGGCCCGATGTAGACATGGGCCATTTCAGCCCGGTGTGACTTTCGGCCTAGGAATGGCCTGTGCTGCCCATGGGCCATATATGGTTCGACGAGACATCGGGCCCACTAACGGCCCGTGATAAAGGTGGCAACAGTTAAGCCCAACGTGACTTTGGGCCTGTTAAAGGCCTGTTGCATAATTCGGCCCGTTGATGTCTGTACTAAGCTTTCGGCCTCTTAAAGGCCCACGATATCAGTGGGCCAACTAAGGCCCGAGATATGTTTCGGCCTGGTAACTGCCCATGATATAACTGGGCCCAAAAAGGCCCGGTCTACATTTCAGCCTACTGAAGGCCCGTCGACGACTTGTGAAAATTGAAGCCCAATATGGATTTCGGCCTGCTAAAGGCCCATGGTTTCATCTGGGCCGTAACAGGCCAGTACAATATTCAGCATGTTAATGGCCCAACGCTACCTGGGCCAAACTAAGCGTTGGGTCCACAAAAGGCCCGACTAAAATATAGGCCGGTGTAAATTGTGGAACTCGTGCAAAGTGTGAAGGCCCCAATCATTCGGGCTCAAGAAAGATGCAGGCTGGCCCAATTGTGGCCTGCTAAACACCAGGCCCGTTAGAGGCGAATGTTTCGTTCCAGTCGACTACATCTGATTTTTTTCAGATAGCGAATGATGGCAGTAACTAGTAGGAATTAAGAACAAACCTACTCTATACAATAAATAAATTATGGCATAGTAACTAAGAATAAACCTACACTATACAATAAAGGATTTATGGTATATTACATCCACTGGGCATCGAAGTTCGCCACCAGTGATCATAAAGCGCAACGAAGAAGCAGATTATAAAAACTAGGCACCATTGCAGCGTAACAAAATAATACTGAACCAAGACCACTTCCAAGACAGTTCAAGAAAGGTTAGCCTTGTGCGGGAACTGTTGCGCAAGCTGCTAAGCAAGGCTGTGAGACTGGCCTAGCATGTCGGTCATAGCTTCCAGGTGTAGCTGTTTAGCGATGAGGTTCTCATTGGTGTTCTCCGCAATCTTTCTTAGAGATAGGACTTCAAGTCGAAGTTGAGTTGCAGAATGCCTTTCTGCTAGAACTTGGGACTGAAGAAGTCGAACTGATTCAGACAACGAATTATGTGAGCTTGTCTGACTGCTAGTCTCAAGTAACTTGAACACTGCATCAAGACAAGACTTTGGGGTTGTCTCGCTATCTTCAAGATGTTTTGCCTTCTTTACTGCAATATATGTTGGGTTTGTCGCACAGCCTTCAGCAGACTTGTGCATGCCATCAGGCATATCACCCTGAAACAAAGCAGAGAGATGATAGGTTTTGCACGTGTATAAACAAAGATGATAACCGTGCTGTCAATTCCATCCAATTTCAAATTAGAAAATAAAGATTAAGTTCAAAATATCAATAGCATAATTTGGCATTGTTCATAATGTGGGGAGCTTCACCACACTACTAGATTGCCATGTCAACATAACAAGCATAGATGAAGGGTAAAGAAAATCATTGTATCTATTTTGGTTAATGTGCATGGCATGTTGTTCATATCATCAGCCACATCAGTAAGATAAAACAGGAGATGACAAGGTGAAAACGTGGGCTGCTTCACCACACACTAGATTATTAGATTATAGATCCACAAAAACAAGCATACATATAGGGAGTATTGAGTAATGTGCATGGTATGAATAAGGAATTTGGTTTTACAAGTAAAACTTAGAACTTACGGTTCTTGCGAACATGCATTTTGGTAGAAACAACAAACTAAACAGCAGTAAACGATAGGGAGTATGAGCAAATTAAACAGCAGTTGAGGATAAAGGCTTTAGAAGCACTGACTTACATTAACAGTTAACACCGGATTTATAATGCCCTTCTCCATGTCAAGGGAAGGATAACTCAGGAATTTCAACACAGAATCTTCTTCATAAGCATTGCCTGTACTCTACATTTTGTAGAGAGTAATTATAGATATGATAATACTGGAAGGGATAGAGGATAATGAAGATAAGATGCAGATTGATGCCACATAATCAACTACCAATCCCTGGAAGTACAAGCATTACAGGACAAAATGTACTGACAAGAGCAATGGGCTACACTTCTGCACTGGCATTGTCTGTGTATTCTACTTCTTGGTAAGATTAAATATAGATCTGATCTTTTTTAGTAAATGGTGGGCGAGGGAGATAAGATACAGAATGCTACACAATGAACCAATCCCTCTTCCCATAATACAAAAGTGCTTTGAACACTGGTGTACTGTACAAAATGTTCTTATATTATGGGACGGAGGGAGTAGCTGTTAATGTAAGTAGAGTGATAGACGACGTTCAGTCCTTACAAGAGGAGTGCAGAGCTAAACCTCTTCAACAGCATTGGGTTGATTCTAAATTTATGTAAGAGTCCATACATATCTTATAATGTCCACTAAATGGACAATAACGAGGCTAACATGTGCAGTGATGCTACATAATCAAACATCTATGAAAGTAAGTATGGTCATACAGGGCAAGAGGTACTCACAAGAGCAATGTAGTGTGCAGTATAGTTGCAAGATTCTGTGGTCCCTTGAGAACGGATGTTCTTTTGCTAACAGTTTTCGTACAAGTGAGACGTTAAGGCAAATGCAGAAATGTAGTTCAAATTGTGATGTGATATCATAGATAGTACCTTACGCTGTAGCCGAGACCAATGTGTAACAAGATTATTCCAGTCACCGTCGGATAAATGTAGCACCGGGGACTTTACAGAAATTTTGTTTAGAGGCTTGCCATCGAAGTGCGCTTGCCTCAGGTAGGAATAATACTTCATCAACGAGTGCTTGAAAAGCACAACCAACCCTTGCTCGTCTTCACAATACAGTTTGGTCCTCTCCTATTTAAAAGAATGAAATCTTGTGTCTTCTGTCAGTAGAAACATATGCAGTAATGACCATGAATGACATTAGTACATTACTTACGTGTAAGTTGTGGAGGAAGACTGGAAATTGTTCTGTGTCTGCGGTATAATCTTTCCATGAAGGAAAGATGCGCACAAAGTTCCCGACAACAATATAAGCTGTGTCTTCTAAACTGCAAAGAAATGGAACAGGGGTCCTATTTGCTGCAATTGGGGCTCTCTCTAGTTCGAAAATGGATTTGGCAACTGGATTTGGTGCACTCTTCGCTGGAATGGGGGTTTTGCGTCATAGAGCTGGTGCTATGTCAACTGGCATAATCATAATGTTTGCTGCAGTTGGGGTCTGCTGAGTTGGGGCATCAGAAATGACCAGTGTAGTAGGGCTAGAGTCTGCTAGAGTTGGGGTGTTTTGTGGGTCAGGTGATATTGCAACTACACCTAATGGGCTATTTGATTTATCAGGTGCCACTACATTTTCCAAATACTTTGCTTGTGCTCCTCCATGATCAGCAATCGCCCTCTTCCTTTTGAACACCTGATACACAAGAACATCATTTGAATGGATAAATATGGTATGATGACAGATGGAATATGTACTAAAAATGGATAGGCAGGCCGTATTCACATAGACGATGTGTAAACTAATCTAATGGCAGTTCAACAAAGTAGAAGCAATGCAAAGCATCAGTTGCATGATATGTGCGATAAATATAACCTTGGAAAGTTAGAGCAAGCACCTTGATGGGTGAATAAGACAAGGCATCTTCCTCTGACTCCTCCACTAGGGAGCTACATTGACTTAGGTCTCCCTCTAGCTCAGAATCACTGTTAGGATCGTATTCTGAGCATGAATCTGTAGGTGGAGAGCGTTTGCATTGCATTGCATCCAGACTTGATTTCAGTCCCTTAATGCCAAGTTTGACAGCCATAGCATTGTTCTGCATTATTCTTTTCATGCCCGCAAGCTCATAATCATTATGATGCTGTTCAGAATTTGAGATTCATGAAAACATAAAAAGTAGTCAGATTATCAATGGAATGCATTGCGGATTCAACTCGAAGAGTGTCTCCCTATAAACCCCTGCATATGCAAAGTTCACCCCCAACCATGCTGACCAGACCACACATAGAAATACAAACCCCTTATGTCTCTATAATAGGCAGACACACATTTCAAAACTGAAGTAGGAACATTAGAATTATATGAAATTCGTATTTGAACAAATAAACTAAGGAATTATGAGTGGCATAATGTTTAGATTCAAGGGTGGAGTGTTGGTAGTGCGACACAAATCAAGTAGGCAGATTGTATTCCATGTAAAAGATCGAAGCCTATGTAAAAGCTCGAAATGACACTTTCTTTCTATACAATGCAATGTTCGTTGCCCACACATGATGGAAGAGATCACATAGAGAAATACTATTCACTCATGTCTACGGTTGCAGTATTTAGAAACAGGGTGGTTGTCGGTGTCAAAACCGGTGGATCTTGGGTAGGGGGTCCCGAACTATGCGTCTAAGGCGGATGGTAACAGGAGGCAGGGGACACGATGTTTACCCAGGTTCGGGCCCTCTTGATGGAGGTAATACCCTACGTCCTGCTTGATTGTTCTTGATGATAGGAGTATTACAAGAGTTGATCTACCACGAGATCAGAGAGGCTAAACCCTAAAAGCTAGCCTATGGTATGATTGTATCTTGTCCTACGGACTAAAACCCTCCGGATTATATAGGCACCGGAGGGGCTAGGGTTACACAAGGTCGGTTACAAAGGAGGAGATATACATATCCGTATTGCCTAGCTTGCCTTCCACGCCAAGTAGAATCCCATCCGGACACGGGACGAAGTCTTCAATCTCGTATCTTCATAGATCTTTTATACCCCCACTCCAAAGTGAGATGGGGTGAGACATGTACATGATGTAACTACTCCTGTAAATGTGCTATGATTATTAATATATGACAGTGGGAGCCTCTCCCACTGTCCCAGTTCCTAAAAAAACGGTCCGGCCAAAGGACATAGTCCGGCTGTTTGGAGACCCCATAATCCAGGACACCCTCAGTAGCCCTGATACGTCCATTTTGCATCATGCTTTTATATCAATATTTATTGCATTATGGGCTGTTATTACACATTATGTCACAATACTTATGCATATTCTCTCTTATTTTACAAGGTTTACATAAAGAGGGAGAATGCCGGCAGTTGGGATTCTGGCTGGAAAAGGAGCAAATATTAGAGACCTATTATGCACAGCTCCAAAAGTCCTGAAACTTCACGGATGATGTTTTCCAAATATATAAAAAACATTGAGCGCAAGAACTTCACCAGGGGGGCCACACCCTGCCCACGAGGGTGGGGGCGTGCCCTACCCCCCCTGGGCACGCCCCCCTACCTCATGGCCCCCCTGGTGGCCCTCCGGTGACCATCTTCTGCTATATGGACTCTTTCGATGGGAAAATAATCATAAGCCATCTTCTCGGACGAAACTCCGCCGCCACAAGGCGGAACCTTGGCGGAACCAATCTAGGGTTCTGGCGGGGCTGTTCTGCCGGGGAACTTCCCTCCCGGAGGGGGAAATCATCGCCATCGTCATCACCAACGCTCTTCTCATCGGGAGAGGGCAATCTCCATCAACATCTTCATCAGCACCATCTCATCTCAAAACCCTAGTTCATATCTTGTACCCAATTCTTGTCTCCAAGTCCGGGATTGGTGCTAGTAGGTTGCTAGTAGTGTTAATTACTCCTTGTAGTTGATGCTAGTTGGTTTAATTGGTGGAAGATCATATGTTCAGATCCTATATGCACATTAATACCCCTATGATTATGAACATGTTTATACTTTGTGAGTAGTTACTTTTCTTCCTGAGGACATGGGAGAAGTCTTGCTATTAGTAGTCATGTGAATTTGGTATTCGTTCGATATTTTCATGAGATGTATTTTGTCTCTCCTCTAGTGGTGTTATGTGAACGTCGACTACATGACAGTTCACCATTGTTTGGGCCTAGAGGAAGGCATTGGGAAGTAATAAGTAGATGATGGGTTGCTAGAGTTACAGAAGCTTAAACCCTAGTTTATGCCTTGCTTCGTAAGGGGCTGATTTGGATCCATATGTTTCGTGTTATGGTTAGGTTTAACTTAATACTTTTGTTGTATTTGCGGATGCTATAGAGGTTAATCATAAGTGGGATGCTTGTCCAAGTAAGGGCAGCACCCAAGCACCGGTCCACCCACATACCAAATTATCAAAGTACCGAACGCGAATCATATGAGCGTGATGAAAACTAGCTTGACGATATTCCCATGTGTCCTTGGGAGTGCTTTACATCATATAAGAGTTTGTCCAGGCTTGTCCTTTGCTACAAAAGGATTGGGCCATCTTGCTGCACTTTATTTACTTTTGTTACTTGTTGCTCGTTACAAACTATCATATCACAAAACTATCTGTTACCACTTATTTCAGTACTTGCAGAGAATACCTTGCTGGAAACCGCTTATCATTTCCTTCTGCTCCTCGTTGGGTTCGACACTCTTACTTATCGAAAGGACTACGATAGATCCCCTATACTTGTGGGTCATCAAGACTCTTTTCTGGCGCCTTTGCCGGGGAGTGAAGCACCTTTGGTAGGTGGAATTTGGTAAGGAAAATTTATATAGTGTGCTAAAATTTACTGTCACTTGTTACTATGGAAAGTAATCCTCTGAGGGGCTTGTTCGGGGTATCTTCACCTTGACCAGTAGAGCAAAGAGTTGCTCCTCAACCAACTGAACCTACTGAAAATGAAAATGCTTGCTTTGAAATTCCTTTGGGTATGGTAGAAAAACTGCTAGCTAATCCTTTTTTAGGAGATGGAACAAAACATCCTGATGAGCATCTAATATATGTGGATGATTGTGGATGCTTGATACTTCTTGTGCTGGCTCTTTTATGATGAGGACTATTGAATTCAAATGGGATTTATTGGAAAGAATTAAACGCAACTCCAAAGATTGGGACCTCGACAATGGTAAGGAGTCAGGTATGAAACCTAGTTTTGATTGTGTTAAATCTTTTATGGATACCGATATTTTTCATAAGTTTAGCACTAAATATGGACTTGACTCTGAGATAGTAGCTTCTTTCTGTGAATGTTTTGCTGCCTATGTTGATCTCCCCAAGGAGAAGTGGTTTAAATATCATCCTCCCATAGAAGTAAAAGTAGCTGCACCTATTAAAGTTGAAGAAAAGACTATTACTTATAATGATCCTATTGTTCCTACTTCTTATGTTGAGAAACCGCCTTTCCCTGTTAGGATAAAGGATCATGCTAAAGCTTCAACTGTGGTTCGCAAAAGTAATATTAAAACATATACACCTCCTGAGCAAGTTAAAGTTGAACCTAATATTGCTATTGTTAAAGATCTCTTGTCTAATAATATAGATGGGCATGTTATTTATTTCTGTAATGAAACAGCTAGAATTGCTAAACCCCGTGATACAGATAAATCTAGACCTATGGTAGGCATGCCTGTTATTTCTGTTAAAATAGGAGATCATTGTTATCATGGCTTGTGTGATATGGATGCTAGTGCTAGTGCAATACCTATTGACTTATACAAAGAAATTATGCATGACATTGCACCCGCTGAGTGAGAAGATATTGATGTCACAATTAAACTTGCTAATAGAGATACTATTTCACCAATGGGAATTGTTAGAGATGTTGAAGTCTTGTGTGGGAAAACTAAATATCCTGCTGATTTTCTTGTTCTTGGTTCCCCGCAAGATAGTTTTTGTCCCATTATATTTGGTAGACCCTTCTTAAATACTGTTAATGCTACCATAGATTGCAAAAGGGATGTTGTTACTGTCGGTTTAGATGATATGACTCATGAATTTAATTTTTCTAAATTTAGTAGACAACACTGTGAAGAAGAATTATCTAATAAGGATGAAATTATTGGTCTTGCTTCTTTTGGCGTACCTCCTAGTGATCCTTTAGAACAATATTTGCTAGTCCATGAAAATGATATGTTTATGAATGAAAGAAGGGAATTAGATGAAGTATTCTTTAAATAGGAACCTATTCTGAAAAACAATTTACCTATTGAAATCCTAGGGGATCCTCCTCCACCCAAGGGTGATCCCGTGTTTGAGCTTAAACCATTACCTGACAATCTTAAATATGCTTATCTTGATGAGAAAAAGATATATCCTATTATTATTAGTGCTAACCTTTCAGAACAGGAAGAAGAGAGATTATTGAAAACTCTGAAGAAGCACCGTGCTGCTATTGGGTATACTCTTGATGATCTTAAGGGCATTAGTCCCACTCTATGTCAACATAAAATTAATTTGGAAGAAGATGCTAAACCAGTTCGTGATCATCAACGCTGTCTGAATCCTAAAATGAAAGAAGTGGTAAGAAAGGAGATACTAAAGCTCCTTGAGGCAGGTATAATTTATCCCGTTGCTGATAGTAAGTGGGTAAGTCCTATCCATTGTGTCCCTAAGAAGGGAGGTATTACTGTTTTTCCTAATGATAAAGATGAATTGATTCCTCAAAGAATTATTACTGGTTATAGGATGGTAATTGATTTCCGCAAATTAAATAAGGCTACTAAAAAGGATCATTACCCCTTACCTTTTATCGATCAAATGCTAGAAACATTATCCAAACATACACATTTTTGCTTTCTAGATGGTTATTCTGGTTTCTCCCAAATACCTGTGTCAGCCAAAGATCAATCAAGACTACTTTTACATGCCCTTTTGGTACTTTTGCTTATAGACGTATGCCTTTTGGTTTATGTAATGCACCTGCTACCTTTCAAAGATGCATGATGGCTATATTATCTGACTTTTCTGAAAAGATTTGTGAGGTTTTCATGGACGACTTTTCCGTCTATGGATATTCTTTTGATGATTTCTTGAGCAACCTTGATCGAGTTTTGCAGAGATGTGAAGAAACTAATCTTGTCTTGAATTGGGAAAAGTTCCACTTTATGGTTAATGAAGGTATTGTCTTGGGGCATAAAGTTTCTGAAAGAGGTATTGAAGTTGATAAAGCCAAGGTTGATGCTATTGAAAAGATGCCATGTCCCAAGGACATCAAAGGTATAAGAAGTTTCCTTGGTCATGCCGGTTTTTATAGGAGGTTCTTCAAGGACTTCTCAAAAATCTCTCAGCCTCTAACTAATTTATTACAAAAAGATATACCATTTGTCTTTGATGATGATTGTGTAGAAGCATTTGAAATACTTAAGAAAGCATTGATCTCTGCACCTATTGTTCAGCCACCTGATTGGAATTTACCCTTTGAAATTATGTGTGATGCTAGTGATTATGCTGTAGGTGCTGTTCTAGGACAAAGAGTTGATAAGAAACTAAATGTTATTCAATATGCTAGTAAAACTCTAGACAATGCTCAAAGAAATTATGCTACTACTGAAAAAGAATTCTTAGCAGTTGTATTTGCCTGTGATAAGTTTAGACCTTATATTGTTGATTCTAAAGTAACTATTCACACTGATCATGCTACTATTAAATATCTTATGGAAAAGAAAGATGCTAAACCTAGACTTATTAGATGGGTTCTCTTGCTACAAGAATTTGATTTACATATTGTTGATAGAAAAGGAGCTGAGAACCCCGTTGCAGACAACTTGTCTAGGCTAGAAAATGTGCTTGATGACCCACTACCTATTGATGATAGCTTTCCTGAGGAGTAATTAAATGTCATACATACTTCTCATACTGCTCCATGGTATGCTGACTATGCTAATTATATTGTTGCTAAGTTTATACCACCTAGTTTCACATACCAGCAAAAGAAAAAGTTCTTCTATGATTTGAGGCATTACTTTTGGGATGACCCACATCTTTATAAAGAAGGAGTAGATGGTGTTATTAGACGTTGTGTACCTGAGCATGAACAGGAACAGATCCTATGCAAGTGTCACTCCGAAGCTTATGGAGGACACCTTGCTGGAGATAGGACTGCACATAAGGTACTGCAATCTGGTTTTTATTGGCCTACTCTCTTCAAGGATGCCCATAAGTTTGTCTTATCTTGTGATGAATGTCAAAGAATTGGTAATATTAGTAGATGTCAAGAAATGCCTATGAATTATTCACTTGTTATTGAACCATTTGATGTTTGGGGCTTTGACTATATGGGACCTTTTCCTTCCTCTAACGGTTATACACATATTTTAGTTGTTGTTGATTACGTTACTAAGTGGGTAGAAGCTATTCCAACTAGTAGTGTTGATCATAACACTTCTCTTAAAATGCTTAAAGAAGTTATCTTTCCAAGGTTTGGAGTCCCTAGATATTTAATGACTGATGGTGGTTCACATTTTATTCATGGTGCTTTCCGTAAAATGCTTGCTAAATATGATGTTAATCATAGAATTGCATCTCCTTATCACCCTCAGTCTAGTGGTCAAGTAGAATTGAGTAATAGAGAACTCAAATTAATTTTGCAAAAGACTGTTAATAGGTCCAGAAAAAATTGGTCCAAGAAACTTGATGATGCATTATGGGCCTATAGAACTGCATATAAAAATCCTATGGGTATGTCTCCGTATAAAATGGTCTATGGAAAAGCATGTCACTTACCTCTCGAACTAGAACACAAGGATTATTGGGCTATTAAAGAACTTAATTATGATTTTAAACTTGCCGGTGAGAAGAGGTTATTTGATATTAGCTCACTTGATGAATGGAGAACCCAAGCCTACGAAAATGCCAAGTTGTTTAAAGAAAAAGTTAAAAGGTGGCGTGATAAAAGAATACAAAAGCGTGAGTTTAATGTAGGTGATTATGTATTTCTATACAACTATTGTTTAAGATTTTTTGCAGGAAAACTTCTCTCTAAATGGGAAGGACCTTACGTTATCGGGGAGGTCTATCGTTTCGGTGCCATAAAAATCAACAACTTCGAAGGCACAAATCCGAAGGTGGTGAACGGTCAAAGAATCAAACACTATATCTCAGGTAATCCCATAAATGTTGAAACCAATGTTATTGAAACCGTAACCCCGGAGGAGTACATAAAGGACACTTTCCGAAACATTTCAGACTCCGAAAAGGAATAGGTATGTGGTACGGTAAGTAAACCGACTCCAAAACAGTTTTTAAGGCAATATTTCTCCGTTTTGGAATATTTAGAAAAATAGAAAAATAAGCAGCAGTCCGGAAAGGACACGAGGGCCCCACGAGGGTGAGGGCGCGCCCCCTACCTCGTGGGCACCTCCTGTGCTCTCCCGACTCTGTTTTCTTATAGGACACGTATTTTGGTCTGTAAAAAATCATTATATGACCTCCTGGGGGTTTTGACTATCACGCAAAATTCTCTTGTTTTTGTTTCGAGCTGTTGCTAGTGCAGATTAGAGCAAGATGTCTTTTGAAGAGTCAGTCGGGGAGAGCCGGGTGTCTCATCCGGCATCAGAACCAAGGGCAAACAACAATGCTGACCACTTTGGGCCAGCAACGGAGGAAGAGATGGAGGCTGATTTGATGAGGATAGATGCCATGGAGGATCAAGAAGTCACTTCCCGCCTCCAAGCTCGATTCACAATGGGAGAACTGCAGAGCTCAGCTATTCCAAACTCGGTTATCCCTTCCAATGTCAGATTTCTTTCTTATGAGAATATGAAAAAGAGTCTCATTGGTTCTCCCGCAGCTATGCAACACCCTTGGGTGCAGGGAGCTTTGGCTGTTATAGGAAAACTCCGGAAGGAAATAATGGACCTCAAGCAGCAAGTCAACAAGCTTGAGGAGGAGAATTGTATCCTGAGGGGCATCATTGCCAAGAACATCACATCACCATCCCCGAAAAGAGATACATAACCACATGGGTATGGGAACTCCACTTGGCAACTGCCAAGCTTGGGGGAGTGCCCCGGTATCATATCACCATCACTTTTATCTTTACCGTTTTTCTTGGTTTGATCCTTTTGGTAATATCTTGATCTAGCAGAATAAAAGTACTTAGTATGATCTAGTTGTGAGTTTTGCTTTATTACCCCTCTATGAAATCGAGTCCGTGAGCTATATATAAAGATTAGTGTTGAGTCAAGGGCTTGATTATTTTGCCATGATCCTAACTGAATAAAAGAAAAGAGAAAGAAATAAAAAAGAAACAAAGAGATTATGTGACTCTTATGGATAGTAATGAGCTCACATAGAAAGAGTATGATGAATAAAAGTTATTGAGGGTTAACAAACATAGTTTTGGTCATCGTTGCAATTAAGAGGAAGTAATAAAGAAAGAGAGGTCTTCACATATAAATATACTATCTTGGACATCTTTTATGATTGTGAGCACTCATTAAAATATGACATGCTAAAGAGTTGACATTGGACAAGGAAGACAATGTAATGGGTTATGCTTTCTTACATCTGAGATAAATTATATTTTCTTGGATCCTCCAACATGTTGAGCTTGCCTTTCTCACTCATGCTAGCCAAATCCATTGCACCAAGTAGAGATACTACTTGTGCTTCCAAATACCCTTAAACCAGTTTTGCCATGAGAGTCCACCATACCTACCTATGGATTGAGTAAGATCCGCCAAGTAAGTTGTCATCGGTGCAAGCAATAAAAATTGCTCTCTAAAAATGTATGATTGATTGGTGTGGAAGAAATAAGCTTTATACAATCGTGTGATATGGAAGTAATAAAAGCGACAGACTGCATAATAAAGGTCCATATCACAAGTGGCAATATAAAGTGATGTTCTTTCACATTAGGATTTTGTGCATCCAACCATAAAAGCGCATGACAACCTCTGCTTCCGTCTGCGAAGGGCCTATCTTTTACTTTTATCTCCTATACTGCAAAAGAGTCAAGATGATCTTCACCCTTCCTTTTTACATTTTATCCTTTGGCAAGCACAATATGTTGGAAATATCCTGGTATATATGACTAATTGGATGTGGGTTTTCATGAACTATTACTTTTGACATTACCCTTGAGGTAAAACGTTGGGAGGCAAAACTATAAGCCCCTATCTTTCTCTGTGTCCGATTAAAACTCCATACCCATAAGTATTGCGTGAGTGTCGGCAATTGTGAAAGAGTATATGATAGTTGAGTATGTGGACTTGCTGAAAATCTCTTATACATTGACTCTTTCCTATGTTATGATAAATTGCAATTGCCTCAATGACTGAGATTATAGTTTGTTAGTTTTCAATGAAGTTTACGATTCATACTTGATATTGTGATTGAATTATTACTCTAGCATAAGATATCATATGACAAGAATTATATAAGTTGCTGTTCTAAGAATGATCATGATGCCCTCATGTCCGTATTTTATTTTTATCGACACCTTCATCTCTAAACATGTGGGCATATATTTTTCGATTTCGGCTTTTCGCTTGAGGACAAGCGAGGTTTAAGCTTGGGGGAGTTGATACGTCCATTTTGCATCATGCTTTTATATCAATATTTATTGCATTATGGGCTGTTATTACACATTATGTCACAATACTTATGCCTATTCTCTCTTATTTTACAAGGTTTACATAAAGAGGGAGAATGCCGACAGTTGGGATTCTGGCTAGAAAAGGAGGAAATATTAGAGACCTATTCTGCACAGCTCCAAAAGTCCTGAAACTTCACGGATGATGTTTTCCAAATATATAAAAAACATTGAGCGCAAGAACTTCACCAGGGGGGCCACACCCTGCCCACGAGGGTGGGGGCGCGCCCTACCCCCTGGGCGCGCCCCCTACCTCGTGGGCCCCCTGGTGGCCCTCCGGTGACCATCTTCTGCTATATGGACTCTTTCGATGGGAAAATAATCATAAGCCATCTTCTCGGACGAAACTCCGCCGCCACGAGGCGAAACCTTGGCGGAACCAATCTAGGGTTCTGGCGGGGCTGTTCTGCCGGGGAAACTTCCCTCCCGAAGGGGGAAATCATCGCCATTGTCATCACCAACGCTCCTCTCATCGGGAGAGGGCAATATCCATCAACATCTTCATCAGCACCATCTCATCTCAAAACCCTAGTTCATCTCTTGTACCCAATTCTTGTCTCCAAGTCCGGGATTGGTGCTAGTAGGTTGCTAGTAGTGTTAATTACTCCTTGTAGTTGATGCTAGTAGGTTTAATTGGTGGAAGATCATATGTTCAGATCCTATATGCACATTAATACCCCTCTGATTATGAACATGTTTATGCTTTGTGAGTAGTTACTTTTGTTCTTGAGGACATGGGAGAAGTCTTGCTATTAGTAGTCATGTGAATTTGGTATTCGTTCAATATTTTGATGAGATGTATGTTGTCTCTCCTCTAGTGGTGTTATGTGAACGTCGACTACATGACACTTCATCATTGTTTGGGCCTAGAGGAATGCATTGGGAAGTAATAAGTAGATGATGGGTTGCTAGAGTGACAGAAGCTTAAACCCTAGTTTATGCGTTGCTTCGTAAGGGGCTGATTTGGATCCATATGTTTCATGCTATGGTTAGGTTTGCCTTAATAATTTTGTTGTATTTGCGGATGCTTGCAATAGAGGTTAATCATAAGTGGGATGCTTGTCCAAGTAAGGGCAGCACCCAAGCACCGGTCCACCCACATACCAAATTATCAAAGTACCGAACGCGAATCATATGAGCGTGATGAAAACTAGCTTGACGATATTCCCATGTGTCCTCGGGAGTGCTTTACATCATATAAGAGTTTGTCCAGGCTTGTCCTTTGCTACAAAAGGATTGGGCCATCTTGCTGCACTTTATTTACTTTTGTTACTTGTTGCTCGTTACAAACTATCCTATCACAAAACTATCTGTTACCACTGATTTCAATACTTGCAGAGAATACCTTGCTGGAAACCGCTTATCATTTCCTTCTGCTCCTTGTTGGGTTCGACACTCTTACTTATCGAAAGGACTAAGATAGATCCTCTATACTTGTGGGTCATCAAGCCCCTGAACCAGGCTTCAATGACGATGAGTCCGGCGCGCAGTATTGTCTTCGGCATTGCAAGGGGGGTTCCTCCTCCGAATACACCATGGAAGAGTTTGAATATGAGAATAGTGTCCGACCCTGCAAAATAAGTTCCACATACCACCGTAGAGAGAATAATATTTCCACAAATCTAATCTGCTGACACGTTTTGACAGCATGATATCACGCCACGGCCCGGTCATTATTTGGACCGTTTTTCTTTAACCAGCCCTGCACATAACGCGAGGCGGTTTCCTCGACACGTCTTGGCAAAGCAGAGATTGTGTTCCCCTTATCACGGGATTCTCATCAATACAGACATGGGTAACCCAACCGTGCCTATTGGTATGACTCCTAGATCTTAGGTAAGTCTCAAACGGCCATGAGGAGGACGCCTGATATTCACCCTCTTTATAAAGGGGACAAGGCTTTTTCTTTTTTCCCTCCCGCGTTCAATTGAATCCTTCCCCCGCCTCGAGTTCTAACACCCAAAGCTTAGGTCAGGTTCTTCGGACCTTCAACTATGTCCGGATCCAACCTTCACGGTCGGTGGATGCCTTCCTCCGTCATAGAGGAGGACATCAAGAAGTTGAGAGAGGCCAGATATCTGACCACCAAAATTTCGCACAGGCTGCCTGCCCGAGGGCAGGTCATCCCTACTCCTGAACACAATGAGAGTGTTGTGTTCATCTACCACTTCCTCCGAGGACTAGGCCTCGCTCTGGATCCCTTTGTTAGGGATCTTATGTTCTATTATGGGCTGGATTTTCATGATCTGGCCCTGGATTCCCTTCTTCACATCTCGTCTTTTATTGTCGTATGTGAGGCCTTCCTCCGCATTACCCCTCACTTCGGCCTGTAGCTCAAGACCTTCGATATGAAGCCGAAGATGATCGAGGGGCAGCACGCAGCATGCGGAGGTGCTTTGATAAGCAAAATCGCAGATGCTCCATGGCCAGAGGGTTCCTTCCCAGAGGTATCCGGATTGTGGCAGCGGGAGTGGTTCTACATCACAGCTCCCCGAAGTGCCAAGTGGGTAGTTGCCCCTATCTTTTGCTCGGGCCCCCACCACAACTGATGTCATGGATCAGTAGGGGGATGAGCTGGGGTCCAGCCAAGGACGTGCCAATGCTGTAGAGCCATATCCGAGATCTCTTCGAGGGAGATTTAAGTATGGTTATGGTAATGCAAGTTATGCTGGTTCGTCGAGTCCAACCTTGCAAACACCGGCCCCTCCGCATGTGGGAATTGAACCCGGAAGGACTGCGTACTATTCAGCATTTCCTCGGCATGACGCACGAGGAGATGTACAAATCGTTCTTCGGACCTCAAATAGAGTGTCCAGACACCACCGAGGACGTGGGCCTGAGCTGCAACCGCCCCGCTGCCCAAGTAAGTAATCTCGTGGCCGAACACACTGTCCTTTTATTTATCATGACATCATTCTGAAGAATCGCTCTTTGACCACGACTGGATAACAAAGGCGAAGATGATCCGGTGTTCGGCCCCCCTTCCTGAGGGCTTGGACAATCCGGTGCTGGAAAAAATGCTTGAGCCAGCACCTTATCTGGTGCCCTCAAAGGAAGATGAAGGGGGGGAAAGAGGGCGAAAGCGGGCCTCCTTCGCTATTTATTCCAACCGAGGGAATGAGCGCCTCCGCGAGGGAGGATAACCAAGGGGAAGAATCTGACATTCTCTCTCCTCGGGGAAGGAAGAGGACTACCTCTGAAGATCCGGAAACTAAGGTTTCCAAACAGGAGAAGAAATCTCCGGCGGAGGGTCCTACCTCGGAGGGTATTCTTGCCGCACAATGTCCGCGCGGGGATGAGCCCTCTACCGAGCTATAAGTGATCGAAAAGTACTTAATAGTGAAAACATCCTACCTTACTTCCGAAGACAATAACCGATGCTTATAAATTGTAGTCCGGATCGCAATGCTTCTCAACAGAGCTCATCTTCGGGGGATCTTCTTCCGGAGATGATGGAGAGCGAAACGCCTCCCCCGGACACCCCGGCTCAAGAAGCGGGCGACCTTGAAGTGTCATCGCGAAGGGTATCTCCAGATCCACTAGGGCCAGAGGATAACCCTTTGGCTGCCCGGAGTCCCCAGTATCCGGCTCCTAAGGAGAGCAACAACAAGGGTCCGTACAGTGTGCGGTCGGACGTGCTGAAGGATCTTCTGGGGCAAGCCGCCATCTCGGAAGCGCATCGTACGCTAATGGGTACGGTAATTGAAAGGATTTCATCCGCTGAAAGCGGTTTGCATGAAGCCTTTATGAGTCTGGTGAAAGGCTTCGAGGTACGTGAACTAGTGTATGTTTTTAACAGTACCGCATATGTTAGATATGCCCTATGCAGATAGTAGGCCCTGAGACTCTGGTTGTCGTCGAAAACGGCGGCAAACAGAGGATCATAGTCCCAGGTAACAACCAGACCACCTTTATGTGCAGGTGGCTGAAGCTCCGGTGGCTAGCCGGACTGATGGGTTTGCCGAGCTAAAGCGGCAACTGGATGCAGCAGATGCCGACATCGTGCTTGTCAACAAGCGGCTTGATGAGGCACAGGGTGAGTGATTTTTCTGGTGGTCGTCACATAATAAGAGTAGCATGATGCCAGTATCTTTAATGTGTTGTGACTACAGATGGAGCTGCCATCGTGGAGACCCTTCGGGCGGAGCTTGCTCGAGCCAAGGAGCAAGCAAGGAGTAGCAATGCGGCCGCTTTAAAGGCGGCCGAAGAATTAAGGGCCGAACAGGCCGCGCATTGCGAGAGCAAGGAAAAAATAGCCAAGATGGCTATAGAGTTAAAAGATGCCGCTGACCATTACCAGCTTCTTGAAGAAGAGAACCGGGCGAAGGCGACGGACCTGGAGAAGGCCCGGGTGGCTGCCAAGGAAGCCGCTCCAAAATTAGAGCGACGAAGGAGGAGCTGAACCAAGCTGCAGATATCGTGTCTGGGAATCCCTTCTTGTTGCGGACTAAGTTCGGAGATCCGAAGTATGCTCCTCTGGACCGGCTATGGAGTTCTGCGGACGCGTACATGGATTTGGCTGCAAGTGCTGCTGATGTGGTCGAGTACTTCAAGGATCAGAAAGGTCCCGAAGTGGAAAAGCTGGTCTGGTCATAGTTCCACGCTCCAGTCCGGCCGCTGCTGTTGAATGAGCGATTGGCCGAGTGGGCCGAGCTCCATAGGTTGTCTGGACTTTCCATGAGGTCCGTTGTGGATCACCTGTGGCCGGGAGGGCCAAGGCCGAATAGCTACTTTAGCTTAGTGCAACAATTCCTTGGTGCTGTGCCACGCATCGATGCTGTAAAGAGATCGGCGTGCATAGAGGGTGCACGGATGGCCTTTGCCCGTGTCAAGACATACTGGGCGGAGATGGAGGCCACCACTGTTGCGACACAGGGTTCGTCCATAGGCCGAGCGGCCGCCGAGCACTACTTTGAAGAAGTTCTTGAAGGCGCTCGTTCGATAGAGGCTCAGTGCTCGAAGAATGTTATGTTCAAGTGACATGTATTCCCATTGTAAAAACAATGTTTTATTGAATTGTCAAGGCTGTATTTATACTTTTGCCTGAAAGTACTATGGTGCCTCCTGTGCGGCCGTTTATGTATATATGTGTATAACCTGAAAGTTTGCGGTCGTCGGCTTCCGCCCCCACGCATATAATGCGGGGGTGTTCGCAAAAGATGCATATTCACACTTGATCCAACATCTTGGACCGTTAAGGAGGTGATAGCATAGTGAACTAGGAAATCGGACTATATTGCTTTTTAACACTTTCACTTAGCCATAGGAGTTTGACAGTGGGGCTACTATGTAGCCCCTGGTACTTCTGCGCTCCTCCGAATACGGGGCGCGTACGTACGTGGCCGGGAAATGGCTCTTCGTTAATGTGGAGGAATCCCGAAGATTCTGATGAGTCATCAAGTGGTTGACCAGTCTCTCGCTATATCATGACAGTCAGTTTTCGGCTTTCTCTACTGAGGTGCTCATCCGGATGAACCAGGGCACAATCGCAGTGGTTCTCCCAGTGCTACCTTAGCCGATATAACGGAACGTAAGGTACCAAAACGTGGAACCGGGAAAACCCAACATTTGACCAAAGACATGATTCGGAGCTGATGCATATAGGTCCAAACTCGCGACGTCGGACACTCCCTAAGGTGTTCGGTCTTTATAACATATACCAGGCTAAACAATGCCCTTAATAAGAAACCCCATGTGTCCAGGTACGTGCAAAATCCTGGCGTGGCCACATGCCAATAACGCCAGCATCCTTCTCGGTTGTGTGGAGTATCCGTAGGATGTAAGCAACAAGAGACAGTAAAAAAGGTTTATGCAGGGTCTTAATCTAAAAAGAAACCTTTGGGCGGGTCCCTGCTACACGTCTGCGCCTGTGTCTCCGTTGTGCCGTGTCCTGGATGGGTGCAGCACGATTGTCATATGCAAAAGGAAAGAACTTAGGTGAAGGTTGCCGTGCCAAAAAAGAGAAGAGTTGGTTATTATCAATGAACTATCGAAATTCAAGAGAAACCAAGTTGAGCCGGGCTGGCCCTGATTACACGCGGGAAGCCCCTGGTGTCATTTTATGAGGGTTTGAAAACCAATCTCATGTATATATGATGGAACGTCGGGTTTGTCTAACCGTGTCCGTGGTCTTAACGACCTGCCATTTTTCTGGTTGGTGAGGTCGTCTTAGTTTGCGGCTGCTAGAGCCGCCGCATCCTCTTCCGTACGTAAAAAAACATTCGGTATTTCCGCTAACTGTGATGATGCCACGTGGACCGGGCATCTTGAGCTTGAGAAAAGCATAATGCGGTACTCTGTTAAAACGAGCGAAAGCCGCCCTTCCGAGTAGTGCTTGATAATCACTTCGGAATGGAGCGATGTGAAAAGTTAACATTTCACTTCGGAAGTTATCGGGAGAACCGAATACCACCTCTAGTGGTAGAGAGCCCGTACAGCGGGCCTCTTGGCCTGGTATTACTCCCTTGAAGTTAGTATTACTGTGGCTTATTTGTGTCGGATCTATCCCCATTTTGCGGACTGTATCCTGATATATCAGATTTAGGTCACTGCCGCCGTCCATGAGGACCCGTGTGAAGTGGTACCCATTTACTATTGGGTCTATAACCAAGGCCGTCAGTCCTTCGCACCGGATATTTGCAACGTGATCCCGACGATCAAAAGTGATCGAGCATGCCAACCAGTGGTTGAACCTAGGGGTGACGGGCTCTATGGCGCGTGTGCATCGGAGTGCATGATTGCTTCTCCTCTTTTTCACATGGATTACGTTTACTGTTTTAACCTCTGGTGGGTACTTTTTCTGTCCTCCGGCGTTTTGCTGGCGAGGTTCATCCTCGTCTTCGCTTGGTATCTCTTCCCCTTTGTATTCGGCGTTTAGCTTACCGGCCTCCTTGAAGACCCAACATTCTCTGTGGGTATGATTTGCAGGTTTGTCTTGGGTGCTGTGAATCTGACAGAGTTTGTCTAGAATTTTGTTTAGGCCAGATTGTCCTTCTCTGCTGCCTTTGAAAGGCTTTTTCCGCTAACCTGGTCGGGAGCCCCTGAATCCGGCGTTTACCGTCATGTTATCTGGGCTACCTTATTTATTTCGACGCTTGTTTTTGTTGCGTCGTGGTTTACCATTGCCATCCCTGACTTCGGATGTGCTTGGGTCGCTGGTGCTGCTACGGGCCAACCAGCTGTCCTCGCCCACACAAAAGCGGGTCATGAGGCTTGTTAGGGATGCCATTGTTCTCGGTTTTTCTTGACCGAGGTGTCTGGCGAGCCATTCGTCTCGGACGCTGTGTTTAAAAGCTGCTAAGGCTTCGGCATCCGGACAGTCGACGATTTGTTTCTTCTTAGTGAGGAACCTGTTCCAGAGCTTTCGGGTGGACTCTCCGGACTGTTGGATTATATGACTTAAATCGTCTGCATCCGGAGGTCGGACATAAGTCCCTTGGAAATTGGCCCGGAAAGCATCCTCGAGCTCCTCCCAACTTTCAATTGAGTTTTCGAGGAGGCTTTTCAGCCAGTGCCTAGCTGGCCCTTTAAGCTTGAGGGGCAAGTATTTAATGGCATGGAGATCGTCTCCACGAGCCATATGAATATGGAGGATGAAGTCCTCTATACAGACTCCAGGGTCTATGGTTCCGTCGTACGCCTCTATGTTCACCGGTTTGAATCCCTCTGGTAATTCATGATCCAGCACCTCATCAGTGAAACATAAGGGGTGTGCAGCACCCCTGTATTGGGATGCGCCATGGTGTTCGGACGGTTGTAGTATTCGGCGTTGGTTGTGTTTCGTAGCGCGCTTCCTAGATCCATAGATAGATCTAGTCATGCCGGATTTTTGACGCAAGTTCTCACGTGAATCGTGTGTTGACTTATGCGTGACTTTGTTAGCCGCTCTATCGCGTTCACAGGGTGGTGGATCCGGCTGGTTGGCCGTATCACCTTTCGGCTGTATGGGCTCTGAGGCCTCATCGTCGAATTCCGGTAATAGTTTGTGCTTTGGATAGCTATTTTGATGGTAACTTCCACCATACTTCGTTACTTTGTTCCACTTGCTGTTGAGCGTATCTTGTGCGACCTTGAGCCTTTGCTTCTGTTTCTTCAGGCTCCTCGCTGTGGCAATAAGCCTTCTACGGAGGTTTTCTTGCTCCAAGTGCGTTTCCGGGATGATGTGTGCATCTTCGTCCGGACTGTTTTCTTCCCTAGACGGGGATTTATGAGGCTTATCTTTGGCGTCATCGTGTTCGGACGTCGGATCCGTACTATGTGTGTAGTTTGCTTCTTGATCGTGTTCTGCCACCGGGGTGGTGCAGTTGTCGTTTCTTCCAGAGTCACGTGGACTGTTATTATTGTTGTTGTTGCTATGGCGGGACTTAGAGCGGCGCCGTTGACGTCGGCGCTTGGGTTGCTTGGAGGGTGCATCCTCCGCTGTCTCTTCGCCATTGCCCTCTCTGGGTGCATCCACCATGTATACGTCATGTGATGAAGTAGCGGTCCAGCGTCCTGTGGATGATGGTTCTGGTTTGTCTCCTGCATCGTCGTCCATACCGTTGATGTCTTCGGAGTCGAAGTCGAGCATGTCGGTTAAGTCGTCGACAGTGGCTACTAAGTGGGTGGTGGGTGGGCAGCGAATTTCTTCGTCGTTCGCATCCCATTCTAGCCGGACATAGTTCGGCCAAGGTTCCCTGACAGGGAGAGATACCTTAATGAATTTAGCACATCTCCGAAAGGTGAGTGCTGAAAGATATCCACGGAGGTGAACTCCATGATCGGCGCCAGTCGGATTCGACGGGCACAGATATGAGCGGCTCGGAGTCCATGGTCGGAGATGAATCCAGTGGTTCGGCGACACGGCTCTCGTAAGGAGTGAAGTCAGTATCCGGCTCTAACGCCACTGAGAGTGCGGCCTCCATGGCGGGGTCCATCCCTCCGCTCTCGGATGGTGCGACTTGCTCCGGATTGATGGATGGAGTAGTTGCGGATGCGATCTCCCGAACATTGTCCGACGATAGAGTTACGTCATGCTCGTTGCGACTGTACAGCGCGTCCGACATGGGCCCGAATCCGTTGAAGATCATGTCTCCGCGGATGTCGGCCGTGTAGTTCAAGTTTCCAAATCTGACCTGATGGCCAGGGGCGTAGTTTTTGATCTGCTCCAGATGGCCAAGCGAATTGGCCCGCATTGCGAAGCCATTGAATACGAAGATCTGTCCGGGGAGGAAAGCCTCACCCTGGACCTCATCGCTAGCAATGATTGAAGGAGCCATCAAGCCTTATGATGACGACACAGAGGAACTCTCAATGAAAGCACCAATGTAAGTGTCAAAACCGGTGAATCTCGGGTAGGGGGTCCCGAACTATGCGTCTAAGGCGGATGGTAATAGGAGGCAGGGGACACGATGTTTACCCAGGTTCGGGCCCTCTTGATGGAGGTAATACCCTACGTCCTTCTTGATTGTTCTTGATGATAGGAGTATTACAAGAGTTGATCTACCACGAGATCAGAGAGGCTAAACCCTAAAAGCTAGCATATGGTATGATTGTATCTTGTCCTACGGACTAAAACCCTCCGGTTTATATAGGCACCGGAGGGGGCTAGGGTTACATAAGGTCGGTTACAAAGGAGGAGATATACATATCCGTATTTCCTAGCTTGCCTTCCACGCCAAGTAGAGTCCCATCCGGACATGGGACGAAGTCTTCAATCTCGTATCTTCATAGTCCAACAGTCTGGCCAAAGGACATAGTCCGACTGTCCGGAGACCCCATAATCTAGCACTCCCTCAGTGGTCCACCCTAAAAGAATATTGACAACAAATATGACAAGGCAAGCATAGATGTAGTGAATAAATCATTTACTTGTGAGCTCACTAGGACAAGTATGCAGAATTGTAACTGCAGTAAGAGACCGTCCAAAATCTGAATCAAGAAGTTTTTCTAGCACTTATTGTTTGCAACTAATCGACGTGAATAATTGGATATTATATCGAATGAGTGAGAAAGACAAGTAAAATTTTCAACAAACCTGGCTTCCAGTAGTAATCTAGGTCAATGTCACTATGACGAACAATCCAAAATGACTAGTGTCTGTTCCTAGAGACGGAATTTTGAAAACCCTGTGAACTTTACAGGTACTAAAGATTACCGAAATACATCTGAACCATTAAGTGTAGGTAGCACTGAGCACACAACAAACCCTAATGACAGTCCTGCATAATGAGTAATAAATCGATTAGAAAATGGGTGATGAGGAGTGGCTGATGAGTGTTGAGGACTTATCTCAGGATAAATCGGGTTGGCTTAGTGGGTGCTGCACGCCTGAGCCCTGAATGGACTGGGAAGTTAGGCACGGCGGCGCGCCCAGGCAGCGGTGACGCTGTTGGGCGAGCGGCTCCTGACCTCCTGTTAGTCCGGCGTCTTCTCCTAGAGTCATGTCGTCCGGGGACGGCAAGTCGCCGGCGAGGCAGGCGGCTGGGCGCGAGTAGAGATCGGAAGCGCGCAGCAGAGTAGAGGGGAATCAGGGCCTGGGACGACCCAAAATCCCAGGGTGGGCCGGCCCACCGTGGGCACCCTGTAGAGATACACACCCGAGCGGCGAACATGAATTTTCGAAACTAATTTAGGAACATTAGCTGACCAATTAAACGAATATGTTTTAATAATATCATATTCGTATTTGAACAACTAAGCTTGTTTAGCTTGATGGGTCGAGCAGTGCTATTATGACACGAAGCACGTATTCTGATCGTATAGTGATCATAAAAGGGGGAAACAAGAGAAATGATATTTAGCAGCCATTGTTTGCTTCGAACTAAGAACTAAATTCTAAGAGCTGAAAAGAAAGTAGAGTAACCAAGTTAAGATCTATTTTCTGGTTGAGATCAAAAAGTTGAGGAGATATGAAGTACCACCTCTCTTGCGGCGCCGTGTAGGCATCGGGGGTGCGATGGCTGTCAGTGGCGTTGAAGCAGATCTGCAACGGTAGACGGGTGCATCGGGGGATAAGTCCCTTTGCGGTGGAAGAGAAGGTCGTGTGAGCGGCTCCGGCAAAGAGGACGACGACGCCGATGAAGCGAGAGGACGTGATGCAAGGCTCTTGGTCCGTCGCCATGGATGAGAAATGTCCATCTCTAGCAGTGGACAACGCGGTCTTGGTAGGCGCTCCGGCATGGTGGAGGACGGTGGCGATGGATGTGGTGGAGGACGGCGGCGATGGATGTGGTGGAGGACGGCGGCGATGGATGGGGTGGCGGACGAAGGCTGGTGTGGGGATGGTGTTCTAGAGCGGACGGTGTATGAATGGGAAAATGGAGGGAGAGGTACGGGGAACCATGTTTTTGGGACGCGCCTGTCTGAAATATGGGAAAGTTACGAACTTAGCCCCCGTTTAAAATTTGGACGTCTCGTCGGTTGGGGATACGTCGGTAATCTCACATCTCGCCAATATTTGCCCAGAGCGATTTCGGGCGAGGAGAGGGTGGTTGGCGCCCACGGTGTATGAACGGGGCTGACAGGTAGGGTGGTTGTGTCATGTCTGAGTGAAGTTACAAACCTGCCCCTATTGAAAATATTTTCCTATATCAATTTCGGCCGAGTCGAGTTTGTTTTGCCGCCCACCGCGTATGAATGAGCAAATGGAGGGAGAAACAGAGGTCTTTCGGACGAGCTTGAATCAAATGTGTTTTGCCGCCCATGTTTGGCGCCCACCGTGTCGGAATGGGCTCAGAGGCGATCATGTCACATCTTATTGAAGTTACTATCCTACCCCTATTTAGAGTAGTGGAAATCAGGCCGATGGATTGTCCGTGTAATGGGTAGACAGTAATTTCCATCTCCCAAACACTTGGCTTCAGGCAGCCGACGTGGGAGTGGACATTTTGCCGCTTCTTTCGAATTTTGGGACAATAAGCATCCACGTTTACCATGGCAACTAAATTCGAATCCATTTTGTATTCCTATACGAATCTTTATAAATCATTCTATGTGTTTTTATATATCTTCAAAAGGACGACAAAGATATATTCCGCTATCATATATGAATATGGTTTACAAATGCCGATACTCAAATTCAGAAGCTAGAATCCAGTTTAAGGTGAATTCGAATATTTGGAACACTTCATGTCCAACTCAAATGTCACACACAACACAATTTTTACTCCCATTTAGATATGTACACAACCGATGTATCAAGATTCAAATACCGAGTGAATCAACCAAGAATGTACAGAACTAATAGACATATAAACACTTATAGAGTATATGGATCAATAATATCAACTAACATACATAAGCCAGGCCGCTGTACTTTTCTTTGCTACAACAGCATCTTTTTTTAGCCAAGCTACTACAGCTTCTTGACCCTTTCTGATGCATGCCACTTATGGTCCATCTATACTACTATTATTGCTGAATGCACATTCAGCCCGATTGGCATATTTGTAGGTCTGGCACAGCAATCAAAATGAAATGTCTCTGAGTCTTATCAATTAATACGGACTTGTGCTCAAATAAAATTACAAAACAAAAAACAAAAAACAATTATTACATGATCTCTAAAACAAATGGTTTGATTGATTACATGAACAAACAATACAAAGGTTATTCAACGATAGAAAGAACATTTCACCTATGATTTACCAAGTGGGAATTTAATTTCCTTTTTTTCCTTCAGGACCTTAACAATGTGGTCTGTCTCAGCTTGCTTCGTTTTGAAATCCACCAAATATTTAATGGTTGTCTTGATTACTGCTACTGATTGTGCTATTTGCTTCCTCAACATGTCAACTTCATCCCTAAGTGCAGAAGCAGAATCTCTTTCTACCACTAGTTTAGCCTCTAGAGCATCAGCAGTTGGCAATTCATAATGCACGATTGGGCCGGTGCCACTGTTGTGGGATGATACAACATCCATGGGGACCTCGCTCTTTGATCTTTCGCTAACCTGTTTTGCCATTAAAGTTCTGATTGGATTCAGAAAAGTTGAAGTTAGCAAAACATCTCAACTGGGAGCTATAACAGCAAACCAGTTAAACAACCAAGGAATAAAGAGTTTCAATTCGATGCTGAAAAGTAGTTATTAACATCATTGTAACCCGTTGTTGCAGCAGCAAAGCAGTTAAACAAACAAGTAGCTATTTAAGTTCAGGCAAACAGGTAATTCTTAACAGTAAGTATCAAACACATAGATAGGTGCAGTCTATAATAGGATTAACAGGCTGTGGCATTATGTAATCAGTAGCAAACTAAATTAAGCCAAGCAACGTAATTGAACAATTTTGCAATAAGTGGCTAACCAAAATTCCGAGAAGTAGGTAACTGAACTTACGCTAGTTCTTTGTACAGGCACACTGCAACTTCTTTTTCACTTACAAGGTTGTACGAAGGAGTCCATGGCATCAATTGCTTGGATACGCAGTCCCAATACTTCTTTCTTCCCACACTGCATTGGTAAGTCGAATGGTTAATCTGGTAAGATGGTGTGTCCTTGATATGTTATATGAGGATGTGTAGTCAGACTAGTTGTAGCCACACACATCACACTGGCTTTTACTATATACTAGTTGACCCGTTACGCCAAATGGCGTAGAGACCTGCTGAATACATGTTGTCGATGAAAGTAGTTTCATGCTGCAAGAACCTTCAAATAAAGCCATGTTCGCGATGAAAATAGTTTCCTTTACTAAGGACAGGCCATGTATATACAGTCGGTTTAGTTGTGGTCTGCTAAATCCATATGCGCCTTGAAAAAAACATGGTTTAATTTGCAGAGCCTCACGTGTTTCAAGTATGAATAAGAACTACGAACTCTTTTTGTGAGATTCAAACACATTTCCAGAGTTTGTATTTCTTAGTACATGTTGTCTAAAGTAACATTTGCCCAGAGAGAGAGAGAAGCATACCCCTCTCTCATTATGATTATTATTAAAAGGTATTAAATTTGAAATAAACAATTTCATTTACTTGAAGCACTTGAAGAAAGAGAACTTAGACATACTTTTACGCAATGCTCATTTAACCTGTGAAGGACAAAAATATTCCATCGTCTCTGAATGATGAACTAAATTAAATAAGAAATATATGCAGTAAACTCATTCAAAGTAGAAAAGGGATCTTACATCAAATAAGGCATTACAACAAACATGGTGTTATCTTAGTAAAAGAAGTTACATCATTAGAAGAGAAAAGGGAAGAAACCCAAACATGAGGTTGAGATTAATACATCAAGGAGGAGGTCGTAGACATCACTGTGATCATTTTGCGGCCTGGGGAGCAAGGAACCATGGTTTTTATATGCCTTGTCCGGCTGCTGGAGTAGATGACATGGAAACATCGTCTCTACCATCTCGATGGCTTAGACCCAGGCTCTCTACCATCTCGATGGCTTAGACCCAGGGAGCCGGATGTTCATCTCGGCCCTCCCCAGCTTCCATCAACGGATTTTTATAGTCAGGGTTAAAGACTGTCTCTACCATCTCGATGGCTTAGACCCAGGGAGCCGGATGTTCATCTCGGCCCTCCCCAGCTTCCATCAATGGATTTTTGTAGTCAGGGTTAAAGACTGAGAGGCCCTATGCATGTTCACAAAAACACAATTTTGACAAATTTGTCTCTATTGTAAAATTGAGGCAGTAACTCATTATTCGAGAGAACTGGTCGTACATGAAGCATCAAGAACACACGTGCAAAAATCTAATTCTAACTGAATGTAGCTTTAGTTGGCATTTCCTCAAACAATCAAGTGCACCTATTATTATTTGGCTGGCAAAAATATGAACATCAAACATGCCATCATCATTAAGCAATTCAAGGATGTCTATGAATCGGACATGAAATATTTGGAGCATGGAATAAAAAACAGCACACTGTCTTCTGGTGTAGATGCATAATAGATGCACTCCTTCAAATAGAGATCAATTTTCAGCAGAAACAATAGATGCACTCTTTCAAATATGCATCATAGTAGGTCCTACAAAAATCAGGAGAAATTAGATGATGCAACTTGACGACTGCCTTCTATATCATTTGGAGAACAAAAGAAGCTAGAAAAATTGTGATGAACCACCAATCCCTGTTAAAAGTAACTATCATTCCCCTATGATATATGGATATATCAATCAAGAGAGAGAGTGGGGGGTATCCCAGGAAACACTTTGGAAACATAAGCTTTTAAACTGGTAATCAACCTTACTGTCAACATGTAAGGTTGCCTCATTTCTGAAAAACACAAATCCACCCTAAATTTTCACATGAATAAAATGTAGATTTTCTCTTCTATCAAGATATTACATGTCTGGTATCTTGTAGGAACTGCTACCATCATTTGCTTGTTCTCACAAAGAATTCAATCCATAGTATGCCAAGAAGCTATGAAAAAATTGTAATTTCCTCAAAGAATAAAATACATTGCAGAAATAAAATACTCTATCAGAGAGTTGGCAGGCGAGGTAGTAGGAACAAGAAGAGCAAGAACTAACTTTGAGAGGAGATGGGCAGACTCCTGCGTCGTGCCCTAGCTGACCCCTACGCGCCATGCCTCGTATATCCATTCCTCATTCATCTGTGTTGTGATAGAAATTCAGAATGGCAAATAAAAGTATTCTTAGATCGCAGCCTTAATTTCTTATCCTTTAGTAGATGCACATTTGATTCTATTCTTAAATTGCAGCCTTAATTTCTTATCCTTTAGTAGACACACATTTGATTCTGAAGGAAGAAGATGGGAAATATGCATATAGCAAGAAAT
Organism: Triticum urartu; assembly: GCF_056163025.1. Lineage (NCBI taxonomy): Eukaryota > Viridiplantae > Streptophyta > Magnoliopsida > Poales > Poaceae > Triticum > Triticum urartu. The sequence continues at coordinate 139,920,625 of NC_141877.1, read as the reverse complement.
AGTAAAAAGATGTTCTTTCAAACTTGCATGGCTATTTGTTTTTTCTGTAAACATGCCAATCTACTACCATCTCACTGGCCTTAATTTCTTACCTTTTCATAGATGAAAATTTGATTTTGAGCAAGTAGAGAAGCAATATACGATAGCATACATCAAGAAAGAGTAGAAGAATGTTCTTTTCAGCATATATATATATACGACTATAATTTTTTCCTATAAATACACCGATGTACTACCATCTCATTACAAATTATGTATCGTGCCAAGGAAAAAGCGTTTTACTTTTCAGCATATATATACGATCATACGGTAGTCACACATATAAGCAGCACCACAAAAACAAACACACAAACACGACACCTGGAAAAATCAGGAACAGAGGAATTAACACGACAATAAGCAGTAAACAAATAGGGTAGAAAAGTGCAGTGCTTAGAAAAGAATGACAAGGACAAACCTTGACCAAAGGAACAGAGAAGGAGCAACCTTAGCGATTCTAGAGCCTGCAAAATAAAAGGAATGGAAGGTTAGCCAAACAAGCCAGTCTGTTCAATACCTAACACAACAACAAATCAAAGACAACCTAGCTTTACATGGCAGAAATTTCAAGTACGAGAAAAAAATATAATATGATATCTAACTGTGTGAATACATTAGGAAATACCACTTCCAAATTAGAGCGCACCATTCCCTAAAACTCGAGGACTCAATATTTAGAAACTACACATCATGATAGTTAGTTGTTCTACAGCAGCAAGCTAAATAACACCTAGGTTATGTATTATCTCATCACACAAAGAATATAAATCATCACTCCATAAGATCAAGATTTACTATTTATTCTACTTTTGCCCCCAACGCATGAAAATGCAGCTCCATTTGGAATCTGCTCTCCAGTCAAGTATTTTCTTAAGCAAATAGGCACATAGCAAAAAAAAACCAGACTCCCGCCTCCATATATGCTTCACAGATAGTTGTTTACCAATTCTAGTTCTGCTTGAAACATCAAGCATAATTGGCTACTGATTCATTTCTAAAATAGAAGTGCACCAAAAAATAACTATTTGAAATTACAAATAGGGATAGGCCAATAGATGACCTCTTAATTCCATAGGAATCACAAAATCCCAAAAAAGAGTACAATTATCATTTTATAAATGTTCGCACCTTAAAGTTAACAATCTCCTCAAATTAGCATATAGGGCTAACATAAACTTAAGCAAGACTGTTCAAATGATCATGGTACATGGTGGATTTATCATAATTGATATTTGGCTGGATGTGGGCTACATTCTACAGATATTCTGAAGCTCATTTTCAGTAGTCAGATAAATTGACCTGCTACAGCCGCCTCCAGCCGCCCACCAACACCCATGACAGGCCACCATGGACGACGCGCACCTGATTCCACCAGGAAGCCAATCCTGTACCATCGCTAGTGTATGTGCCCCTGAAGTGCATAGTGAGGCAGATCTTCCCTTCGTGGTATATCTGCATCAATATCCCATCCACAACAAGAATCACTGCCAAGAATGATTATCACCCGACAACACTATTTTCAACAAGTGTCATGGTGGTAATTCATAGAACAGTCCAACATAAATAAAGAAGCATCAACCATATCGGGAACATTTACACGATCAGCACGACATACAGATATTTAAAAGATCACCAAGGTAGACAGCATGACACAGAAGATACTGAAAGTAAAACACGCACACATGTAGTAGAAAGGAAAGAAGAAAACCTTGATGAGTCGAACGACACAGCTACAGCAGAGATCGTGCAACATGCGAAAATACACAAAAAACAACCGATCAGAGCACAACGACACACAGGCATGCAATGAACACTCGCCGGTCACAGAAGCAACAGAACGGCCTATTTCATCTCTACTTCTGCTCATCTCCATTTATTAAGACACGACAACATATGTATATATATGATGTGCGCCCAACTCTGTCTTGAGCATTGCCCGCTGCTAAACCTGCAAATGAAAAAACTGACAAATGTTCTTATTCTTGTTCTGCCTTATGCAACTTCTACATAATGTGAATAGGAGTAAGCAAGCGTCATATCCAGAAAATTTCCATTAGTAACTTCTACATAATGCATCATATTCTGTATGTAATGTCGAAGTATCGACATCAAGATTACATGACAGAAAATGGGAATTTAAGTGGCCAACTAACCAAGCCTAGGTGAAAGGAAATCTTGAATCTGTCCATTCATGTCTGATACAAAGAACTGATCATTAGCACTGTAATTCACACAAAGGTAGCTATCTTTGTTTTTCTTATATAAATCCAAGAAATACCACTAATATAATTTATCAAAATGCGATACCGAGAAATTGAGTTCCATTGCCCTTCAGTGTTTAGGAGTTTCCTTTTAACGGGATTGTAGATAGCCTCAAAAAAATGGCATATCGCTTTTCACTTACTTTCTAAATGTCAATGCAGAACTTTGTGTGACACAAACCATAACTTTTCCGACATGCAACGCTCCCCAGGAACATGGGAGGTCAATGGGTTCGTGTGTGTTGAAATAGACCTAGTCCCAGAGTATCACTCATCAGAACGACCGTCCAAGGCACAGATCATCCAACATCGGCAATAAAATTGAGCAGGCTACAACAAAGGTAAGGGTAGGCTCTAAGGGAAACTCCAACGGTGACACCGACTTTTTCAGCTTTGTTTAGTCCCACAAGCCAAGGTTGTCTTGATTGCTCAAGACATGATTGTTTCAGCCAGTCATCATCGTCATCGCCCCTCTTTTTGGTCCAAAAATGAGGTTGCCTCTGCACACCAAGCAACATGACCATGATACCCCATTACATGTGTGCACACATCCAGCCATCAAGCTCAAGAGCTGCTCATACCTAGAGTCAACCGACCAAACCCCCACGATGCGGACGGCACGTCAGACAAACACCATACGGTTCCCAGCCAACGCCACACCCGAATCCAAGGCAACAGAACGGCGGTCACTGGCAGCGGTGCGGAACTGACGTGGCCGCCAACCCGATGATTGGCCAGTGATCCGGCAATGAGAGCTCGCCTGATTCAGCATAGGGTTTGGGTTCAGGGGAGTGAACCGCGGGCACGCGCGTGCACAAACAGAGTGCGCGAGTGAGTGCGTGGGTGAGTCTCGGAGAGAGAGAGAGAGAGAGAGAGATGGGGATCGTACCGGATCCAAAGCTACAGGTAGCCAAGCTGCGAGAAATCCATCGACGGCGGCTAAGATCCTGCGCTGGCCCGACCAATCCCTTGACCGGAACGCATCACGGGCCCCGCCGCTCGGTCCCCGCCCGCGCTGTCGTGGATGTCCCCACCGCACGGGAGGGGCGGCGACCCAGCGAGTCCGTCGGCCGAGAGCCTGGATGGCGCTGGTATATCCCTCCATCATCGACGCCCTTCGGGAAGGGGTGCGGCCCCAGCCGACGCGAGCCGGGTTGGCCACTCTCCCATCCGACGTCGTGCCTCCTCTCCTCTTCCTCTCTTTCTCCCTCCTCTCTCTCCCTCTCATCTTCTCTCTCCTAGAGCGCCGCCGCTGTCGCCCTTTGCCTGCAGGTCGATGCCGTGGTGGGGATCCGGGAAGGAGGAGGGGCAGAAGGGAGGAATGGTGCGGCGGCTGTGAGAAGGAGCGGGTGGCTGTGGACGGGGGGCTAGGGTTTGGTGTGGTTATGTCCAATGGGCTCCTCGCCCCAGCCACGGGACGCGCGGCTCACGAGGAAAGGTTCACCCGCCCGAGGATGACCCGCTACTGAGACAGCCAATGCAAGCTTGAGACGAGCCCACTCGTCATTGGGCAAGGAAAATGACTGGGAAGTGAAAAACGATTTAACTGCAAGTAAAGATCCAATGGTGCAGCGAGCCAGAGGGGCAGATCTGACGGCCGACGAAGGCTGCAATCGAGGGAGCCTTCTCCATGCGAGTTGGCTAGCCTCTTTTATGTTTTAAATTTCATGCGATTACTTTTGGCATATCGAGATCTAAGCAATCTACTCCTTCACATTATTGGCGAACTCGGTTCATAGAAACAAGCAATTCAACCATTCTGTGGGTAAATCAAAAGCGTCATTGGAATATTTTTCACTACCCCTATCATACACGCAAAAAGGGGCGACGCCACCATACGGGCTGGTATGGGAGGCGGCCTCGAGTGGCTCGAAAGTGTGCACCTAGTTTGAGTCATCCAGGTTGGCCCAGGCTAGTTTTGTTCGTCCCAATGCACGAGCAGGCAATGTAAAAAATGAAGAAAAATGCTTCAATTTGGATAGGCCAATAACATAAGTGCAAGGCAGGCCCTATAGCAGGCTCGCGGCCCAAACGAGCGCCTCCCATATCGATCGATGGCAGGAAAAATCCTAGTTCATCCGCTCCAGCCTCCAGTCTGGTTCGATCCTAACCTAGCCGCCGTTGGACAGACCGACACAGCACTTCCTCACGCTCTCGTTGGAGGGTGGTCGCCGGGCTTCAAGCGAGTGGAAGGACAAGAAGATGAAGATCCAACCCTAGGTGTAGCCTGCGTGGGAGGCAGCGGCGGCAGCACGGGCATGGCATTGAGCTTGCACAAATGGACAGTCGCAGCTTGCAAGAGTAGCATGCGCAACGAGCAGGTACATCACATCCCTGATTATATCTAATTCAACTCTTCAGTTTCTGGCCAATAGTTAAACCTGACGGTGTTGTAAAACTGCTTGTATGTAGGGAATCTATGAGAAAATGAAACCAATTTCTAGTTATTTTATAACTCCCGCAATCAATACCGAACTGACTGAATATGATGTATCTAATCAAGTTTCCGGTGCAAACATCCAAGCTCATGTTGTTCTTGAGCCTGAAGTGTCTAATGAACAGACTGCTAATGAAGGATTTGATGCAAACATTTTACATGCTCCTCGTGATGAACATATAGTGTCTAATGAGGCATCTAATGCAAGCATTTTGCAAGCTCCCATTGAAGGATTTAGTGTCTAATGATGATCTGCTATGTTGAGAGAGACATAGAGATTTGCAGGCATTGATGACAAGCAAATTATAGTGCATTTTGATGGCTTGAGTAAACGTCGAGGCCATCTACCAGAAAGTCCCCGTATCATGACAACATAGCATAAATACTTTTCTAATCTGTTGTTTGAAACTATTGGCATACTTGTGCAGGATAGATATATTGATATGCAGTTTGCGCACTGGTTATAGGTGCAATTACACTTCGATATTTTCAGCCAGAGAACGAATAATTCAAGCAGGTACATACCATGTTTGTAGTCCTTGTACACCATGTTGCATTTTGTGTTTTTTGGTGCTTGTATCATTTAGTGTTTATAATTCGAACTACTTTGGATCATTAGCTGGTTTTCAAAGTGCATGTAGCTTCACATTTCTCAAGTTATGTTGATTTCCGGAGTGCAAGTGCCTTCATATTTTTTAATTTAAATGTTTGCCGCTGGTAACTTGAATTCGTGGATCCGCAACTGCACACAAATCATACACAAATGCCAGTACAAATTAAATGAAATGCAGGGACTTACGCTAGCTCGTTGTACAGGCTCACTGCAGCTCTTCTTGCGCTTGGGATGTTCCATTTACAAGTCCATGTTACCACTTGCTTGGATATGCAGGCCTTGTGCTCCTTGCATCCCCCTCTGCATTTTTGACACTGCGAATGGCTGATCAAATAAGAGGAATTGACCTTGCTGTTGTACCAGAGGACAGATACTTACAAGGTTATATGGGTGTGCAGGATGTGTACCAGATCCCGTAGCGCCGTCATGCTTCACTAAAAAATGGATTTGCTTGTTTCAGATGATATCTCCAGAAGAAATAAGAGTTAAAGTCAAAGTTGGATAGGCGTGTAAGCTAAGAGAGCAGTGAAAGGATATCCAAACATCGTCGGAACAGTGCACAAGGGAGTGATGTGTGGATACCTAGTTCAGGCCGGCGTTTGGGCATGCTCGCCTAGCTAGAGTGCGGGTCACTTCAGAGCCGTTGAGGGTAATGCGCTTGCGTTGGCTGGCCGTGCACGGATGCAGATCTTGAGTGGCAGCAGATCGCTATGATGCGGTGGACGAGACCGTTGGTGAAGCCCCAGCAGCCTCAGGGGGCGGAGGCGCGATGATGTGCTCGGTGAAGTAGCCCCGATGAGCTGGGAGACGGCGTCGATAAAGTGCACCTGATGCGGTGGAAGTCGGTGTCTGTGAGGCACGTCGGTTGCGGTGGCCGACGTTGTCGGTGGACCACCCGGTGCGGTGGACGAGGGCGTAGATGAGGTAGCTCCGGTGCGGTGGTGAAGCGCGACCATCGTCTTCGTCGTCGTCGTCTGGCACAGAGGTGGGGAAAGAGACGAGACGAGGGGCGATTCGAACTTTGCTTGGGTTGGCGGAAAATTAGGGATTTGAGCAATCTGGACGCAGAAGGGGACGGTGGAGAAGGGATATTTTTCAGGGCTGGAATTGGGGCCGCCAGATATTTCAATCCGAAACGTGGAAGCACGAACTTATTTTGTCGTCGTCCTTTTTTTGGGGTGGGTGGCTGGGTGCTACGCGTCCGTCCGACACACGCGACCACCACGACACGACCCTGGTGCGCCTACATTTGAGAATGCAAACAAATCTGTATGTATTACCATGCCCGTGTTTTCTTTGCAATAATTAGTCATTCTAAACGAGATACTATAAATTAATTAGTAAGGAGTTATTTGAAAAAAAATCAAAACGGTATCCACGCTAACGTGGATTAGAGTGTGTGTCACATAATTAGTTATTTGAATTAGAGTATGTGTCACATAACGATCTCCAATTCTAATTTGGATTTCGTATTTCACTGTATCCATGCTACTTTTTTAATACAAATTCACATGTATATGATGAACACCATGGTAGTGAGAAAACTTTTGGATGGATTCAAACATATGATCTACAAAATAGCACAACAAATCGAGTCAATGTCAACTTTTCGAAACCTAGTATGGCACGAATTCGAAATAATTACCCATATGCATGGTCCTCAGTTCAAATCTTACAATGTACACCGAATTGAAACATCGATATTAAGTCTCATACTATCTACATTCAAATGTTGTTTTTAGCCCCCCCCCCCCCCCCGCACACACGCTACATACTTCCTGTATCAGTCAATCTTCCTCTCCTAACCACCTTAGGAAGCTATCTGTTTCCAACACACATCCATTCTTTCTCTCCATGTTTCGATCTCTAACTCTCTCAACTACACAACCCCCTTTTTCCACTCTGTTACGAAATGTATTTACCTCACACACCCGCCATTGCACCCCATGCTGAGCTCTCTTTCTCTCTCTCCCTCTCCCTCTCACTCTCTCGCGCTAAATACATGCATTGCCTATCTAGCCCCCCAACCTCTCGTGCGCACGCACGCACGTTGTCTATCTAGGTCACTCCCTCGAGACTGTCTCACTCTTTCTTCCGCACGGCGGGCCACACTCGCTCAATCTCGCTCTCTTTATCTGAGTCTCGTTTAACCTTGTTTTCTTTCACACACAAATGATATATCTACCTATTCGGGTCTCGATTGACACACTCTATACTCTCTCACACAGATTGTCTATCTAGGTCAGTCCATCAAAGCCGCCCCCACTCTTTCGACCTCATGGCTGGCCACGCTCGCTCTCTCTCTCTCTCTCTCTCTCTCTCCCTCTCTCTCTCCCTCTCTCTCTCTATCTCTCTTTATATGTCTCGATTGACCTCGCTCTTTCTCGGACAAAAATGATATATCACCATGTTTGAGCCCAATTCGACTTATTCATATTGTATACTCTCTCATGCACATTGTCTATCTAGCTCACTCTCTCCAACCCGTCTCACTCTTTCGATCGCACGATGACCCTATGTGATCGATCGACCTTGCTTCCTCCCATGCACAAAATATATCTACACGTCTGTGACTGGATCATCTCTCAAGCTCTATCTTACAGCCCTCACCCTTGCCAAAAGCTCAATCGGACAATATCTCTCCAGAGCAGATATATTTGTTCCATGAATGTGGGACCACACTCACTTTGTCTCTCTATCTATATGTCTCTCGATTGACCTCACTTTCTCACGTCGTATCTTCCACACATTGAAGCTACCTCTCCATCCCTCACAAAGCCGGAGCTATTTACATTGCGAGGGGCACTCCAACCTTGGATTAATTTGTGTAGGCATTTATTCCGGTTGGTTTAGATTATATTTCAGTAGCATTCGGCCCACAACTCCTCGAAACACCGTTGCAACCCCCGCAACTCCCCTAGTTGATTTCCCTCTGGCTCGGTCATCGCTCTCTCGCACGTCCTTTCTCTCCTTCAACATCGCACCATGGTATTATTGCAAAAAACTCTGTTGTTCTCTTTAATTATTATAAATAAGCTACAAAACTACACACCGATAGTCCACTTGGAATGGAACAAATTTGGACCCACAAATTAAAATGCTACAAACTACACACCGAGAGGCCCACATGTCATGAAACAAATTTGGACCCATATACAAATTAAAAAATAAAGGACGAGGATCTAACATGCGACCAGGGCCTTCAAGCCGCATGTCAATAGGCAACATACGTAGAACGGCAATGTTTGTTGTACCTCCCTTTGTTCACATAATGTTTTTATATTACCACAGCCTACTTAATTGATAACATGTAATATTATTTTTAGTACTATTCGCCTTCACTTATTGGTGGGTTCCATGTGTGCTCTCTCTCTCCTCCCCTTCTGCGTTTAGACGCACGTGCAAACACGAAGAACTCACGGGCGATGTTGCCGTTGACCATATCTGGACGAATTCATAAGTTACGGCACCAGTTTCACCTGCTAGCAGCACTAGTCAGTGTGTACGTGCAATGCACGTTAATTTGGAAGTATATTAAGTGCATGCGGATATTAAGTTGGATATTATTTGCGTGTTATTATGTGATTAGCACTATTTTTGGCATAAAATTAACTGCACGCTAAATGTGTTGAGCGCTCGACATTGAAGCAGTCTAGGTCGTTGGACGACAAGGAATACATGTGGCTTGCTGACGTTTTATATTTAATTTCATACGGCTCTAGCAGAACATTCAATCGATCAAACCATAGATTTCGTTCAGTCTGACTCCAATTCTAAATTATATGACGATCGATCTAAAATAAACGGAAATGATAAACGTTCAGATTTTAAGCATGGCAATCCGAATGTTTTTCATGGCAAATTTAGATTATGCGGCGGCGGCGGGGGCGTCTTGCGGTGGGAAGCGGCTCCTCTGCCGTGCTCTGTGTGTCGTCGGGCCACTGACCGAAGGCGATGGCAGCGTCTTGCGCCGTTGTTGGTGTACTCCTGGACATTGGCCCTAGCTTCAAGGAAGGCCACAATGTTCTGGACTTCGGTCTCCAGGAGCGAGTCAACTGGCGGGAGGAGGCGACTGGCGTTGGTGCAAGGAAGCGGTTGACGGTGGCCATCCATGCCGCTGAGGGGGGCACTGGCACCCGCGCGGGGACAGGCGCTGTCAACGGCGCGGCGGAGACTTTCGTGTGCACGACCACCGGCACGGGCACGCACGTTAATGCACGCGTAGGCGCATGCGCTGGCACGGGCGTGTGCGTCAGTGCACGCGCAGGCGCATGCGCTGGGACGGGCGTGCGCGTCAGTGCACGCGCAGGCGCATGCGCTGGCAGGTGCACGGGCGCGTGAAAGTCGGCGGGGACCTCGTGGAACCCCATGGCATCAAGCTCAGTGACAATGTGCAGCTCCCAGCCCATCAATGCCACGGGATGGGCGCTGGCGCAGTCGGGGTGACGGGAGCCGGAACGGGAGCGAGGACAGGCGCGGTGTCTTCCCGCAAGACCAGTTCAAGCTCATCCCAAAGCGCCTTATGTTCTTGAGACTCCGGTTGGGTGTATTCCTTAGGAAACTGGAAGTCTAAGGGCACACCATCGTGATGCGGCATGGCGTACGTTTAGGTCAGGCTGGTTGGAGGTAGACGACAGGAGAATCGGAGAGGAAGAGAGAAGATTGTAGCGATACCGGGTAGTGCAGGGTTGATTTTAAACTGCGGCGCCAACGACATTAAAAGTGGGAGCAGTTGGGACGAAGGTGGGTGGCGGAGCCTGGTCAAAGGGCTCGCCTCCCGGTGAGCCTACACAACGGTCTGCTCGCATGCCTCCCTGTCAGCCGGCGCAGCGGTATGCTCACACGCCTCCCGTTGACTCACACGCTTGCTCGGACGGCACCTGCCGATGAGAAGCAGGACTCGTGGCAGCACGTAAACGCCCACGGTTTCAATAGTGAAAGCGTTCGCCTTAACGTGACAGGTCTTTGTTCCAAAATATCTTGGCTCTTCATTTGTGCAACTTGTCATAAGCAGCTTGTCTCAAATTGAAGAAAAAATTACGAAGTAATATTTGTGCCATATCACGTGACCATGCTCAGTTTCAATAATTTATGGTCACTTTTGGATTTTCTGAAATTAAAGATCCAGGATTCGAAACAATATCATAACCTACATCATGCAATAAATTTTCAAGCCATACATCTGTCCTGTTGTATTTCTTAAGAAAGGATTTGGTCAAACATTTTGCTTAGTTAGACATCAAACAAGTTATATAGCAGAGCAAAAGGATAATCCCTCCGTACCAGTCCATTGGCTGATATATTAACTCAAGTACTAGGCACGAACAAACGGGAAAAAAGGGCTCAATTCTGTGCTCATCCTGTAGTAGTAGTAGTAGTAGTAGGCAATGCAGTTGACGGGTGACCTTGGCGAGCGGCGACCGAGGGAATTGAACCGTGCTCGGCACGGTAGGTAACGTTGTCTAGTTACTTTTTTTTTAACACAGTGTTGTCTAGTTACTAAAGCATCCCTCCATTGTTCATCGGTAGTCATTATGGACCCGGGACATGAGGGGAATTTCCTAGGGCTGGAATTCTGGCCGCCAGATATTTCGACTCGAAGCGCGGAGGCTCGACTGGTTGGGGTTGCCTAATGTGCATACCACGCACGCCATTAGAAGGACACGAGCCCGGTTTTTTTTATTTTTTTTAGGATCAACACGAGCCAAGGTCTGGCTGGTACGCCGTTGGGTCCTACCATTCGAGAATATGAAAGGAACCTTTTAAGTTGCTGAACGAATCTATGTGTATTACAATGCCCGTATTTTCCTTGCAAATACTAATCTCAACGTGGTAATTGATTTATGACGAGTTGTTGAATTAGAGTGAGTTTGTGATATAGTGATCTCAACGTGGATTTCACATTTCATGGTATCCCTACTAAGTTTTTCAATGAAAATTCAAATTTAAAAGATGAACATATGGAGGTGAGAAAACTTTGTATGTATCAAGAATATGACCCCCCCCACACACACACACAGACACCCACACACGAACACAACAACAATCCAATAAGTATAGTGCATCTATTTTTCCAAACCATGCATGTATGACACGAATTCAAAAATACTCCTTCTGTTCCTAAATATTAGTCTTTTAGAGATTTCAACAAGCGACTACATACGGAGCAAATTAACTGAATCTACACTCTAAAATATGTCTATATACATCTGTATGTGCCAGTCCACTTGAAATCTCTAAAAACACTAATATTTAGGAACGAAGGGAGTAAAATATAAGACATACATGGTCCTTAATTCAATATTTAAAACGAACATGAAACTAAAACATGAATATTAAGTCTAGTACTACAGTAGATGCAAATGTTGTGTTTAATTAGGCGGAGCTATGATTGTCGGGTGTCACCCCCTCCACCTTAGATAAAATTGTGAAGCTCTGTTTACGGTTGTTTAGATTATATTTGTCCCCACCCTCCCAACCACCTATTGGTTGTGCACCCGCCACCCCTCCTCCCCGGGAGAATATCATTTGCCCCCATACCTTCTATGCTATATGCCGATACGAGTTGCTTAGAGCTTGTAGATCTGAGATATAGCAGCTCACATGATGTCTTAATATTTTTACAGGAAACCTTGATGAGTTTGAGAATTGCACACAATTTGTACAAAAACTACTCAGATGCGCTTGGATCCCATATCCAACGACCTCGAAGCTCGTATCACCGTAGCATCTAAGATGAAGGAGGACATCATATTCTCATGTATGTAAGAACATCATGTGCTACCACACCTTAGATGCTTTGGTGATACAAGATCTTCGGAGCCGTTGGATTTGTGAACCAACGCCTCCTCGGTGGTTCGAATGGTTTTTTGTAGAAAAGCCCCCAAAGAGTTCGGCCACTGCTTACAAGCACAAAGACTGCTCAGATGCCATTGGATCTCAGATCAAACGACCTCGAAGCTCGTATCACCGTAGCATCCAAGCTGCGAGAGCACCTTATGTTTTCTCGCACGAAAGAATATGAGGTGCTCCCGCACCGTAGATTCTATGGTGATACGAGTTCACGGAGATCTAACGGCCCACAGTAGGAGGTTTGAATGTTTTTGCAATATACGGCTGAGAGAGTTTGGGAATTGCGCAGAAAGTACAAGTACTACGCATGTGCCATCTGATCAATGATCATACGACCTAGATGCTCATATCACTATAGCGGGTAATTAAGCTACGGGGAGCACCTAATATGAGCAACGAGGAGCCGTTGGATCCAAGATGCAGCGGCACACACGAGGCCTGAATGTTTTATTTGTAAAAAAACCTTTGGAGAGTTTGGAAATTGCACATAATTACAAAGACTACTCCCAAGCCATTGGATCTCACTCCCAACAGTGTAAAAACTCATATCACCATAGCATCTAAGCTGCGGGGTGGATGTGATATTCTATGCCGCTGTCATTTTTGTTCATAAACTTGCAAAATACGTGTAACTTGTGTCGTTACTTGTCTAATCGCGCAAAGTGTTTGTTCAAAAAAACCATCCTACACTGAAATATCGGAACAACACACGGGGGTCCCACTTGTCATTAATAAAATTTGGACCTAAAACTAACAAATATGAAAGACGAGATTCGAACTGGCAACCTGGACTACAAAGCGTAAGTCGATCGCCTGAAACAATAACGGTTGTTGGCTTTGTCCCATAACTTGATTTTATACAGTATTACGTTGAGTAGAGTAGAGGGAGTGCCTCGTCTACACGTGCATGACCGTTGACTCACTTACTGGTGGGTCCCTGGTCTGCGATCTCTCTCTTCTCTCCATCATCTAACCTTTGCATGGGCACATACGAAGAGCGACGCTAGCTTGCCTTGGTGTTATTACAAATAAAAAAAGCTTGGAAAATAGAAGAATCGCTTAGAACAAGAGACATTGTGGCTAGTCCAGACGGAGCTAACCACACCTAGCATGATGAAGCTGTGTGGCTAGTGGGGTGTTTTCGACCGACTGGCTGGGTCCCGAGGTCAAACCATAGGTACTACGTCTGATACAGTAAATTTTTACACGCACATTTTTCCTTCGTGCCGAGACATGGCACACCCTACCGCGTGGTTTCGGGGTCCTCCCGGGTGGTGCACGCATATATTCTTCCTGACGTGGGACACCCTATCGCGCATTTTTGCCGAAGCAAGTAAATAAATGAGTCGAATCACGAAAGACCACTTTTCCCGCCGAGTACATCAGTGAAGCATGGTGGCTAGCTAGTTAGGCTAGTTCGACCGATTAGTTAGGCCGTCACCACATTTGTTTTTTCACCCCTTTTTTATCTACTTGCCGGCGGGTAAATTTAAACATCCACCGCGGCGTTGCTCTGGTGTTTGAGTGCGGCAGGATTTTTAATTTTTTGATTGAGGGGAGCAGGTGCGGCAGGATTTTTAATTTTTTGATTGACGGGGGCAGGCGCGGCAGCAATTAGTCATGACTACTCCGCCTGTAAAACCCACTGCTCCCTGATGTGAGAAGTCGTCGACTGGTGTTTTACCATGGTGAAAACCAAAAGATTCCCCGCTCCTCGGCTGGCTCCCTCCATCTTCCCGTAGATTGCACTGCCTTTCAGCTGTTTTCACCCCCTGCATCACCAATGTCGTGCGCCTCGAGAAGCAGAGGGACTTCGGTGGTGTTTAGGCGCCCTCTGCATGGGCATGTCCATGTCTCGGCGCAACATGACCGTTGGATCAAACTCACATGGTGCAAATCAGTCACTGTAGCACAAAGTGTGTGGGTGTGTTTGGTTGCATTCTCATCTCAATATAGTGTGTAAGTCACCTTACGAAAACCAAATAATCCCAAAACACTTAGGCACGGCACATTAACTCCCTCCCTGTTTCTTGTTTTGTGACATATCAACCAATAAGAGACGTGGGCCGTGCATGCTTTTAATGACTTGATACTAAAAAACATGACATGCAGTGGTTAGTTCATTGCATGCAATGCTATTAATTAGCAAAAAGACATTAAGTTTTCTTGTTTTCCTCTCCACCTTGGTCGCAGTGCACAACGTAAGATGACTTACACACCTAGACGGAGTAGTTGTTTCCTCTTCGTGTATTTGTGTTAACCTACTAGTGTGGACTCATGCACCCTTCATGCACTCTGCCAAACACCCAAAAGTGGGTCGAGAAGGGAACTTTTGCTCCCATCCCGTGCACCCTTCATACACCCCGCCTAACACTATTTGTGCTTCATATGGTTCATGTTTCGTGGAGTACTGTAGCACCGTACTCTCCGTGCGCTGTAGACCTAGTTCTGTTAACATTGATCTCACCGTTCATTCTCGACCGGACAGTCGAGAAAGCGGTACTATGTTACTACATTACTGTTCATATAGTTGACATGCGCACAACATCATTTGTTGTCATCATATCTTACTACACTAGCAACAAGATTATGTAGTACTGACGTATGAACCAATGCACATGCCTAGTAGTAGGAGCACTGTGTATGTTCAAGTGGCTGCCGTGTTTCACACTCCTCCATCGTAAGAGTGGAGACGCTTGCTGTAATCATTTTTTTTCTTCGGAAAAAACAGTGGACGCGCTCTACCGTGCGGATCCTCCTCCAGCCATGCACTAAATTACTCACTTTCGCTGACGTGTGGGACAGCCAGCATCGGGGTCCACCATCCATGCACTAAATTACTCCGTAGTAGAGTGACGGTAGACTACCCCGATCGAAGCGCCGCAATAATGCCCAATGAGCTGTCAAATCACAAAACCCCCTCCTTTCCAGCAGTAAGTTGGACGGACGAAGCAACCATCATTTCACTCTTCTCTCTCAGCTTCCTCTCTACCCAACCCTCGCTTCTCCCTCATCTTGTTCCTCATTTCTTCAAGAAAACCCCACCTGCTTCTCCATTGTTCTTCTCTCCCAAATAAGGAAAGGTGAGTGCATCAATGGTGTTGATTCTGGCCAAGGCCCGGTCTTGCAACCCCAAGACTGATCCTATAACTCCCTCTCTTTTCTTCTTTTCGGTTTGTGATTATGGTTTTTTTCTTTTATTTCTATTTGACAGTTGCTTGATGGACGCTGGAGCACCGACCGAAGTGATGTCTATGGCTCTAGCCAAAACTGTCGAGGCTCATGGTACGGAAGCGCAAGCACCCCACTGAGACTACCGCAGACAAGCTCAAAGCCATCGCCCTGTCCAAGCCCCCCTCTCCAGGATCCCTCATTAAGCAAGTCCAGGTAATATCTCTTCTTGGCGATCTTTTTCTCGATCTTGATCGTGTTTTTTCATCTAACACGCAGTACTAGTACTAGTAGTACAACTTTCTGGGTGATCTTGCATATGATTTTTGTGTGCCAAATGACGGTTCTAAATTCCTCTTTTGACCAAAACATGTGAGAGGTTGACACTGATTTCTTATAGATTACTTTCAACTAATCCCTCTGTCCCAAATTTCTTGTCTTAGATTTGTCTAGATACAGATGTATCTAATACTAAAATGTGACTTGATACATCCGTATCTAGACAAATCTAAGACAAGAATTTTGGGACGGAGGGAGTACTTTATGAACATCAATGCTACCTTTGAAGAGGGTATATTTCCCTCAGTAACTTGTGTTATGGATATTGCAAGTAATCCCTCTACTCTCATGCCTTTGAAGACATGTTCTAGTGTCTTTGTTCACTCATTTCTGTGCGTATATGTAGTCATATATGGAGTATAATATCGAAAGTCATCTTATATTTCTAAATGGAGGTAGTAATAAAATATGGTTTCTGTTTGAATTAGAACCAGGTCCGCGGTGGAGATGAAGTTCTCAAAGTCATGTCGCGTGAACTGGAAGACCTGAGGATGAGTTCTACTGCTAAACTATCCAGCTGTTGTGTCCTTGTCGCCACGTGTCCTGAACTAGTGTTTTCCTGTAGCATTGTTGTCAGGCGTGTTCTCGAGGCTGTACTTGACCACAACAATTTCCTGGTTGTGCCTTCGATTACGAAGGGTGTGGTTCTTGTAAAGCTTCCCAACATATCTGATGCGGCCTGTCTTCATGATCATGTTTATGAGTGGAAAGACCACTCTGTTAGGTTCTCCAAGGTTGATAAGATGGTGATGGTGCATCTAGACATCTCTCACGAAGTCCATGGCCTAGTAAGTTATGCGGGGTTCATCCCATAGGTCGGTGGCAAGAAATAGTCTGAAGTGTTTAATTAGTGCAACCTTGCTTGTCTGTAGTAAGTACTATTGTTCAGTACTTGATTTGTGTTTGTGAACCATCTATTGTTTATTAGTACTGCCGCTTTTGGTGTGTGGTCAGTCCTGAGAACGGTCTATGTTAATGCATGTCCACTCAATTCAGTCTGTATATTTTGAAGTATCCAGATCATCTTTTTTGTGAGGACGGTTGATATGGTTACACTCCAATATCTGTATGCATTGCAGGGTCTATCGCACCCATCAGGATTTCCAGCCCCATGGATGTTCGGTCCATACGATTTGTCACAACCTTTTGACTGTCCTGCTTGTGGGAGTAGGCGGGGCCCCTGCATGCCACCCGTACTTGGACGATCAATCTTGTGTTTAGTACTTCAACATAGTGATTTCCTGGTAAGTATTCACTCGTGTCACATCAAGTAAATCTTATTGATTTATTGTCTAAATCTTATTGATTTAATGCCATGTTTTCTTTCTTTTCCTGCAACTTTACGATGCGGGTTTTGCCATGTGACATTCATCACAGAATAAACTGTTTGGTTTGCTCTACGATGGCTATTTTTGCAGGTTTCACTTCTTATGTCGTGTCAGTAATGAAGGCACTGTCCATCACTTATATTACTGGAAAAAAATTGGATCAGTCTGTTGTCTGAGTACAAGCTAAATCCCTATGATGAACTGCAGTTTGGTTTAACAAAAATGCCACAATTAGTCCTTCTCGCGTTTAAAAGAAATGAAGAAAAAAACTGTATCACAGTCACGAAGCCTAGTCAAGTTAGAAAGCTGATCATAGCAGACCAGACACGATCGCTGCTGTCTCGCACATCGGTACCACACCTTCAGCAACGGATCGAGCACCGGCAGTTGCTCTACCACTGACAGCGGCAGCAGCTTAGTTTGATCCAGCTGAGGATTGGGCACCAACCGCGTCAGTGGATCAGGCTGATCTACCGGAGGATCGGGCATCGACACCGGCACCAGCTCTACAAGGAGCACCATCTCCGGCAACAGCAGCGGCTTCGGCACCTACACCAACACTTGCACTTGCATCTGCTCCAGCCCGTGCAGCGGCAACCAAACGAGCAGTTGCACCGGCAACAAACTGGGATGCAGTTCGCACTTCATATACCAAAGTCCTTACAAAATCCGACATGTCCACCTTCTTGGTAAGCATTGGCCACCCAAGTGTTTCATTCTTTTTTATTTCCATGTTGTTTCACATGATTCACTGTGTTGATCTAACTGTTTGGGTATGTCTTCTTGTTTGCAAACAGAGAACTCCTAGAGCAACGAGGGAGTCGTTCAACAATCCGGGCGACAGCGGCCAAGTTTCTCTTTCCATGTGCAGCCTTGGTGTGAATGAACCTGCTCAATATACCATAAGTACAAAGGATGGTCGCATGATGATTGATGCTAAAGGATGGTCAAGGTTCAAATCTAAATCATATCTTACGATAGGGGATAATGTCAAAATCGAACTTTCTCGGCAAGGAGAGCTGGTCCAAATCAACTTTGAAATTCTTCAGTACTGCTGAACTAATCTATCCGCCGAGAGATTTCGATGTAATACTCGGCATGGTGAAACAAGTGTCCTGTGTGTATAAGTAGTATGACAGTATCAATGATGAAATTGCAACTCTGATTGCTGTTAGGAACTGTCATTTGATTTCATTCCAACAGCTGTTGTGCTTTATTCAATTTTGTGTATTTGCCTTGCGACAGCATCTAAAACCTGCACCGTACCGACTGCTTGCAATATGAAAAGCGCTGAGCTAGAACACATGGGCCCCCAAACATGCAGGCCCACTGGCCTGTGGCCCAAAGTCCAGAACCGTCAGCCTGTCTGAGTATTTCTCAGCTAAACCCCCATAATGCCCGTGTGTTGCACGTAATATCAAGATGCATTTGTATGAGTATTTTATCTTGTGAGAGAAAAGGATAAACGAGGGAAGGCCTTATTTGCAAATGCGGAGAGGTGTGTGGGTATCTTTTTGCAAAATTGCCATAGTTTCCTTCCCATCCGTCAGATATAAATCGGACGGCCTATATTGCAGGATGACAGGCACACCATCATCACCAACTCGTCTATCCTGTGTTAAAAAAACTCTATTTTTTTTATAATTATATATGTTATATATATATATATATATTCCCCTTGATTTTTCTTATGTATAAAGTTGTGATATAAAAGATCTTTATATTTCTTTATAGAGGGAATATCTCTCTGTCAAAAATATATTTATGTGTAATAACTAGTTACTCCTGTCTTTCTACTTCCTTGCGCTGATATGTGGGGCATCCGGCAACGGGGTCCACATGCCATATGCACCAAATTAGAGTGCACAACTGCAGGGTAGACACACCCCGGTCATGGCGCCGCATTAATGCCCAATGAGCCATCAAATCACAAAAAAAACCCACCTTTCCAGCTTTAGCAGTAAGCTAGATGGACGAAGCGGCAATATTTCACTCGGCCTGAATCCCTTATCCCTTGTCTGGTTGTTCAGAGAAAACCCCCGCTCGGCGATTGCATAGGGTTTTCTCATGGAGAACCTGGTACAAATTCTTCATCCATCCCTGATAAATCCAAGTCCCTTGGTCGCGGGTACTCCTAGGATGGCAGCCGCCACCTTTGATGCATTTTTCTTCCTACTGGTTTCATTTGCAGTTCCCAAAGTGTGATGACCCTACAGGTTTCTGCGCCCTCGGCGAGATTCCACACTTGTTCCTTCTCATCCTAACACAGGATTTTAAAATGCGCATAGTATGTTCCTAGAATCGTCTTTTCTATCCGGGAGGGTGGGGTTTTTTGAACATGATGTCGACTAATTTGGAAATTTGGATTGCTATATTTGGATAAAAGGTACTAGTACCATGGTCAACACTGACGTGAAGGAGGAAAGTATTTCTAGATTTTGATATAGGAAATACATTGTGTTCTCATATTATTTTTCCTGCAATGCATTCCTTGCTCTGGCAGAACACATGTACTCGAGATGCTCGGCCTTGCCATAATTGAATACACCAGTTTAATGGTAACAGTGAAGACAAGCCATGGATATAAGTTTCGAGTCGGGTTCATGAACCAAGAAGACCGCGGCTTTATTTAAGGCCGAACTTGGATAAACTTTCTCAAGTGTTACGGACTAAAAGTTGGCGCACGAATGTTGATGGAAATAGCAGAACTGGGTGCAGTGGCTTGAGGAGTAGCCTTGGGTGCATTGGCAGAGTCATGTGTGGCAGAGTCATCATTGGTGGAATAAGAGGCAGCTTTGCGAAACTGTCCATCCAATGGACGAATGCCTTCATCTATAACAGCTGGTGCCTTGCCCTTTTCATCAACTGAGGAATAGGTCTGCTTGAGGACTTCAATCAGGGGCAAGTAGCTGAGATGATTCTGAAAATCAGCTTTGTAGTTGAG
This sequence comes from Triticum urartu, assembly GCF_056163025.1. Taxonomy (NCBI): domain Eukaryota; kingdom Viridiplantae; phylum Streptophyta; class Magnoliopsida; order Poales; family Poaceae; genus Triticum; species Triticum urartu. Next base: position 139,900,641 of record NC_141877.1, on the reverse strand, counting down.
TGAAGACCTTGTCCTGAGGAATCTCATAATCCAAGGTGCATAAGGCTTCAACTCAAACGGAGACAGTGCAACATTTGCTAGAGTCCTCATGAAGAAATCGTGATAATTGACAGGAATGCCATGAACGATGTTGAATACCAGATTCTTCATGATGCCAACAATTTCCTCATCAGATGAGTCGTGGCCTTTGATAGGACTCATTGTCCTCGTAAGAATACGATAGACAGTTCTGGGCACATAAAGCAATTCCTTCACGAGGAATTTGGTTCTTGGTGCCTGACCTGGCTTCAAAGGTTTCATCAGCACCTGCATGTAGTGATTTGTAAGCTCAGGTTCACTGTAGATGCAACGAGCTTCTTCAAGGGGAGGACTGAGTGGTAAGGCATGAAGCAATTCAGAGGCTGGTGCAGTTTAGTGAGTGTTTTCAGACATCCAGTCCAGCACCCATGAATTCACATCTTCAGAATCTCCTGTGATGTGCAGCGTTGCATAGAATTGAAGAATCAGTTCTTCATTCCAATCGCAGATGTCAGAGCAAAAGTTTAACAGTCCAGCATCGTGAAGAACACTGAGGACTGGTGCGAAGCATGGCAGAGATTCCATATCCACGTGAGGAATATGCTCATGGTAGAAAATTTTCTCTTTGTTGAACAGCACTGAGGAATAGAAATTTGCTTGACTAGCAATCCAGAAACGCCTCTTCCTAATGTGAGCAGAGTTATAAGGGTTGTAGTCTTCGAAGAATACATGCTTGTCGAAGAAATCATCAGCCTTGAACTTTTGCTTGCGTGAGAATGGATCCTTTGGCTTTGGCAGAGGAGTGTCAGTGAGTTGCATCACGACCTCAGGAATCGCAATCTCAGGTTCTTCAGGCTAAGGAATTTCTGGTTCCTCTTCAGTGGCAGTCTGCGTCTTTAGATGTTCAGCAGCAGTAGTTTCTTCAGCACTAGTGGCTGGAATTTCCTCATGTACAGATGAAGTGGGGTGAGTTTCTTCAGAGCCCATTTGAACAGTTGGTGCGGGGGACTGAGGTATTTGCTGCAACGGTGTGAACATTGGAGAGTTTGGATGCTGACTTTCCCACAATTCATCACTTATTACAGGTGTGGAGCAGCCAACGTCCACATCTTCATCTTCCATTTCTTCAACGCCAGCCTCTTCAGCTGTGAACTGAGGCATGGGCGAGGAGATGATAGGTGTTGAAGGGATCATATCCACTTCAATTTCTTCATCAATCTGCTCTGACGAAGCAGCAGAATGATTTTCTTCATCAGATCCGCTAGGGATCTCATATTCTTCATCAAAAAGAACAAGGTCCTTTAATGGCATGGTTGAGATTGGAACAGCATCAATGGGATTAGCAAATGAACTGGCCAAAGGCTTCATCTTCTTCGGAGCTGAAGAATCTGAAGTAGCTGATGCTTTCCTTTTCTTCACTGTTGCACGCTCTGCAGCCTTGGTCTTCTTCACATCTGATGCAGATGGAAGGATTGGAGTTGGTGTTGGCGCAGGAGAAGCAGAGGAATTTGGTTGATTTTCTTCACGCACAACTGATGCAGTTGCCCTGATTTCTTCAGTTTCTTCGGGCGCACCACTAGTGGATGCCCTGGCAATTTCTTCAGCGACTGGAATGCAGTCATCAGCCCTGGAACTCACATTTTCTTCAGCAGCCTGATTTTCATCAGTGGTGTTGGCATGTTCTTTAGTCGGCTGAGCGGATGCTTCAGCCTGAGGAACTTCCTGTTGCGTTGGGGCAGCAACATTGGAAGTGAAGTTATCCGCAAGTTTCACAAAACGAACCTTGGCTCCAAGCCAATCAACATGGTATGCGTCAAATTTATCACTGGGTTTCTTGATCTCGGATTGAGTAGTGACAAGTTCTTCAGTTGTCATAGAGACAACGTTTTTCTTCAGATAGTGCTCCTTTTTGTACTGCGCTTTCTTGATCTTCTCGGCCTTCTCATATTTCCATTTTTCTTCTTGGATAAAATGGGTCAGCATGTGACTTTGGCCGGGAGTCAACTTGAAATCAGGCATGGGAGTGTTGGGGTCCTTGTGCCAAACATCAATGTATTTGAGGATCAACTTGGGATCCAAAAGCAGTGGCACATCTGTTCCCTTGGCTCTAGCAGGCCTGACTTGCCTATCTCTGATGATTTCTGCAAGTTCATCATCATCAGCTTCGTCTTCTTCAGACGACACTTGGAAAGCAACTTGCTTCTTCTAAGGACTTGGGCGAGGACCTCGTCCAGCAGTGGCCTTTGTCTTCAGTAGAGAGAGGGTCCTGTTGAGGAATTAGGTGCAGCTGAGGAACTAGCTGAAGCTCCTGAGGCAATTGAGATGCCTGCAATCCTTTGGCACGAGGCAAGATGCACATGTGCTGAGGACTTTGTCGAAACAGCCGAGGACTTTGGAGGAGCTGAGGATTTTGAGGGAGCAGGAGCAACATGAGGAATTGGCCGTGAGGGCTTTGAGGATTCTGGCCGTGAGGGCATTACTGAGGAACTTGGCCTTGAGGGCACTGTTGGTGAAGCACTTGGCTTGCGTGCAGGCTTCTTTGACATAGCCTTCTTCGGCTTGATAGCAGAGGCCTCAGCAGAGGCAACAGCAGCAGCAGAGTCTTCATTGAATTTCCTCACTGCTTCTCTGGCTTGCTTAGCCAACTTGGCTTGGCGCTTGGCCCATTCGTCACGATAGTCCTCACCGCGCTTGAGGCTGGTGGGATCAGCTATTTGGCTAGGTGCCAATGGAGGTCTTGGGCATGGAGGATTGAGTGAGAATTTCTTCATGTACTTGGGAGTGACATATCTGTACTCCCTTCACTCTCTAGCCCCTCTCCTCTCTATCTTCTGAATGCGCACCTTGCGCTCATTCTTAGTTTCCTCAGTAGGTGTGCAGTACCAGCATATATTTCATCAGGGATTTCAAACGTTGTATTGACCTCAGGCCTCTTTCCTCCTTTCTGTGGCCTTTTACCATCAGCCATTTTCTTCAGTTGAGGAATTTGAACAAACGAATTCTCTGAAGAAGTATGCAACTTTTCTTCGAGGAATGCTGCAAATGAGTTAAGTTGATGAGAACCTAGTGATTCAGCAGCTGACATGGGTACCTTGAATAGAGTATAGTTGCGAGGAATTTGGAGAGGTCATATGCGTTCTCAGAAGGTTTTTCAAAAAGAACAAGTTTGAGGAATTTGACCAGATGAGTCTTGAAGAATTTCACTAAGCGTTCTTTGTCTTAGGTTCCAGAGTTGTATAGATTGAAGATCCACACAACTGAGGAATCTTGAAGAAAATGATGCTTAGAGAAACGAATCAAGAACAGATGACTTGTGAGGTGTTTAGTGTGTGAAGATATGAAGAAAAACACCTTTGAAGATTTTGTAGATAATCATTCGAATCAACGAGGGCACTAAAAGTAACTTTTAATTACCCTGGATGAAGAACACGACGAACAGTAAAGTGGAGAGGTGAAGTTCGTCTGTGTAGATCTTCCACGCCCTAACTCGGCGGAGAAAGACGGCTACAGCGGCGGCGGAGTGAAGATTTCCGCGGTCGGCGCGATTATGTCGGCGACGAGGTCGAGGCAGTGAAGCTCTTCCTCACCGGCGACGATGAAGTAGCGGCGGCGCTAGGGTTTGAGAAGCTTGAGCTGGAGAGAGGTCGAGCGGAGTAAAAGAAGTGAGGAAGGGAAGGAGGGGTATTTATAGCCACGGTGAAAAACTGTTCGCCCGAAGAAATTGGACGAACGTGGCCCTGACCCTTCTCATTCGCTTGACGTGTGTCACCCACGTACTGAGAGGTGGAGATCATGTGCGATCGTGGGTGAATGGATAAGTGTATCGTGGGATGCGGAACGGTTTGAGCGGCAAAGCTGAAAATTTAGATAAGATAGGTTTTAAAGTTCCGTTCGCAATTTCTTCAGCTGACAAGGACACAGTGAAGATTTTGAACGAGTTTCAAATAAAACGCATATGAAGAATTTGTGAATAGTTTGGGTTGAGTATAGCATAGAGGGGAAGGGTCCGATCACATTCACTTAGCAGAAAAACCAACTTGAAGAATTAGCAATAAGTGAATACTGTAGAGGACATAAACTCATATATATATAGCCAATGAAGAAAAACGACGGAAAATGTGAAGACAGTGCAAAGTTGAAGAATATGAAGAATTGAGGAATTTCAATTTTTGGTGGTGGCGTGACCCACCGTATAAGAATGATGATTTCAGACACCTCGTACAATTATCGTGGGGTTCTGAGAATCAAATTCTTTGTTAATTTCTTCACACCAAGAGTGTTATTCTTCATTGATTGAAGAAAAAGGTTTCTTCATGTGTTGCACATCTAAGTCATCAATTTTGCATAAGTGTTAGGATGAGTGTCTTTTTCAAAGAACATTCGAAGATTCTAGGATATTTAGCTCACACCGCAACTTGCTAAATCTCTTCTCATCCAAGGGCTTTGTGAAGATATCGGCTAGCTGTTCTTCAGTCTTCACATACTCAATAGAAATATCGCCCTTCAACACATAATCACGAAGAAAATGATGACGAATCTGAATGTGCTTAGTCTTCAAGTGTTGAACTGGGTTGTGAGCAATCTTGATGGCACTCTCATTATCACAGAAGAGAGGCACATTCTTCATGTTGACGCCGTAGTCCTTGAGAGTTTGCTTCATCCATAGCAATTGAGCACAGCAAGAACCAGCGGCAATGTACTCAGCTTCAGCAGTAGATAGTGATACGCAGTTCTATTTCTTCGAGGACCAACAGACCAAAGATCGTCTGAGGAAATGACATGTACCAGATGTTGACTTGCGGTCCACACGATCACCAGCATAGTCAGAGTCAGAATATCCAATGAGATCAAAAGCCGAGCCCTTGAGGTACCATAATCCAAGTGTTGGTGTGTGAGCTATATATCGAAGAATATGCTTCACAGCCTTATGGTGTGATTCCTTCGGTGTAGCTTGAAATCGGGCACACATGCAAACACTAAGCATTATGTCTGGCCTAGATGCACATAGGTATAATAAAGAGCCAATCATGGAGCGGTATACCTTATGATCGAAGTCAATACCGTTTTCATCAGTGCACAGATGGCCATTTGTGGGCATAGGAATTTTGACGCCTTTGCAATCTTGCATGCCGAATTTCCTCAGTACATCCTTGAGGTATTTCTCCTGGGATATGAATATACCATTGCGTTGTTGACGAATTTGAAGACCTAAGAAGAATTTCAACTCTCCCATCATAGACATTTGATATTCTTCACTCATCATATAGGCAAATTCATCACTATAACGTTGGTCAGTACAACCAAAGATAATATCATCAACATATATTTGGCACACAAACAATTCACCATCATAAGATTTAGTGAAAAGAGTAGGGTCGAGTGAACCGGGTTTGAAGCCTTTCTTCATGAAGAATTCCTTCAAGGTATCATACCACGCCCGTGGGGCCTGCTTGAGGCCATAGAGGGCCTTTTTGAGTCTGAAGACTCTATTAGGATTCTTTGGATCTTCCAAACCTGGGGGTTGAGCAACATATACTTCTTCCTCAAGCTTACCATTGAGGAATTCACTTTTCACATCCATTTGATATAAAGTGATATCATGATGGTTAGCATAAGCAAGTAATATGTGAATAGCCTCAAGTCTAGCAACAGGTGCAAAAGTTTCATCAAAATTAATTCCTTCAACATGTGTGTAGCATTGTGCTACAAGACGTGCCTTATTCCTCACCAGAAGGACATTTTCAGCTTGCTTGTTGCGGTAGATCCACTTTGTGCCAATGATATTGTGCTTGCAAGGATCTGGACGTTCGACCAGTTCTCAGACATTGTTGAGCTCGAACTGATGTAATTCTTCTTGCATGGCCTGAATCCACTCAGGCTCCAGAAATGCTTCATCTACCTTAGTGGGCTCTGTAATAGAGACAAAAGCATAGTGCCCACAAAAGTTAGATAAATGTGAAGCTTTTGAGCATGTGAGAGGACCTGGCACTTTGATGTCATTGATGATCTTTTCAACTTGCACTTCTTTTGCAATGCGAGGATGAGCTGGTTGCCGTTGAAGAATTTGATCAGCATTCTCTTCAGCACCATTTTCTTCGGTATTTTCTTCAGGGGCATTAGCTCGATGTTCTTCATGTTCTGGAATGAATTCTTCAGTAGATTCTTCAGTAGGAATGACATCCTCAGTAGTCTTGAACTTGATAGTTTCCTCAGGTGCTGGTTCATCTATCACAGTAGGTAGGTGCTCTCTTTGCGAGCCATTAGTTTCATCGAACCGCACATCTACAGTTTCAACAACCTTGTGAAGAACGTTGTTGAAAACGCTGTAGGTGTGTGAGTCCTTTCCGTAATCAAGCATAAAACCTTCATGTGCTTTCGGTGCAAATTTTGAGTTGTGATGAGGATCTCTAATCCAACATTTAGCACCGAAGACTTTGAAATAACTTACATTGGGTTTCTTATCAGTGAGTAGTTCATAGGCAGTCTTCTTGAAGAATTTGTGAAGATATACTCTATTGATGATGTGGCACGCAGTATCAATTGCCTCAGTCTAGAAACGACGAGGCGTTTTGTATTCATCAAGCATAGTGCGAGCCATCTCAGCAAGAGTCTTGTTCTTGCGCTCCACGAAGTCGTTCTCTTGAGGAGTATAAGGAGCAGATGACTCATGAGTAATACCAAGTTCATCAAGATAGTCATCGAGACCAGAATTCTTGAACTCAGTGCCATTGTCACTTCTGATGTGCTTGATCTTCACACCAAAGTTGGTTGAAGCCCTCGAGGAAAATCGTTTGAAGGCTTCCTGCACTTCATGTTTGTAAGTAACAAGGTGTACCCATGTGTAACGAGAGTAATCATCAACAATAACAAAGGCATATTGAGATGCTTCATTTGAAACAGCAGAATAATGATTAGGACCGAAGAGATCCATGTGAAGCAATTCAAATGGGCGAGTAGTGGTCATGATAGTCTTTGCTGGATGCTTGGCCTTTGTCATCTTCCCATCTTCACAGGCTCCGCATAGGTGATCCTTGAGGAATTTGGCATTCTCAATGCCAATGACATGCTTCTTCTTCGCAAGCGTGTGCAAATTCCTCATGCCTGCATGACCAAGTCATCGATGCCAGAGCCAGCCTTCTGAAGCTTTTGCAAGTAGACACACGGCTGGTTGTGGTCCTGTAGAGAAATCAACAATATACAGGTCTCCTCTCCTAAAGCCTTCGAAGACTTTGGAATTGTCAGCTTCCATAACCACAACACAATGGTACTTGCCAAAGACAACAACCATATCAAGATCAAAAAGCATTGAGACAGACATAAGGTTGTATCCTAAGAACTCAACAAGCATGACTTTGTCCATGTGTCGATCCTTTGTGATTGCAACCTTACCTAGACCCAATACCTGACTTTTGCCTTTGTCGGCAAAGATGATATGCTTCAGATGTGACGGATATAATGGAGCATCCATCAATAGATTCCTGTCACCAATCATGTGATTTGTACATTCACTATCGAGGACCCACTCAGTGGCTTTGGGTTGATCATCCTGCAGATGAATTAGTGCAGCTTACAAACTCATATACTTCATCAGTGAAGAATATGACATCAATTCATCAGATCAATTTCATCAAGAAAAAGAACACATAAAGCAATATGAGGACGTGAGAAATGAAAGTTCATTTCTTCATGATTAGCCTGCGTCCTATCAGGCATCCTCAGGTCTCCAGCAAATTCTCTAGACGATTACGTACGTCTGGAGACCTGACCTTGCAGAAGATATTAGTTCTTTTTCTTCACCACCCACATCTGAAGGGGTGGCAAAGAGTTCATCATTCTGCAAGCTCCATACGAGAAGGATGGCATAGAAGCCAGTCCATTTCATTTCACATAAGAGGGGTTAGAGTAAGCATAAGAGTATGCAAAGAAATTCTTCGAGGACTTATGGACATAATGATTTGAAGAATAATGCACATATCCATAATTCTTAGATCTTCCCTGCGAAACAGACGGGTTAGCACGATAATGTTCATATGAGGACTTTGATCCTTTTGAGGAATATGATCCATGTGAGGAGTTTGGTCCGTATGAGGACTTGGATCCATATGAAGAATTTGGTTCATGTGAAGAATTTGATCTGGGGTTCCTATTCTTCACAGGTGGCGTCATGATGACATTCACCTGAAGATTTTCAAGGCATCTTTTGGGAACCCAGATTTTCTTCATAGGGGAACCGTTCCTACAGTTAGTGCTAACATATATAGCAAATACTTCACCATTCTGATTTTTGAACAGTTTATAGTTGGAGTCAAATGACTCATCATCAGAACGAGGAGATTCACATGCAAATCCAGATAAGTTAGATGGATCAACTGGAGGTCCCTTTGCAGCAACCCATGTAGTTTTGGGGTACTGCTCAGGCTTCAATATGTACCATCAGCATTGAGTTTCCTCTCAAAGGCAATACCCTCTTTCCTAGGGTTCCTGTTGAGGATCTGCTTTTTAAGCACATCACAAAGAGTCTGATGCCCTTTGAGGCTTTTGTACATGCCAGTCATGTACAATTCCTTCAGCCCTGCATCGTCAGTGATACTAGCAATGTCCTCAGATGAGGAGTTAGTGATAGCAGAGGCATGTGAAGAATTTGAAACATTAGCAGCATTTGAACATTCAGGTGAAGAATTAGCAGATTCACGTTCAATGCACTTCAAGCATGGAGGAACAAATTCTTCCTGAGAAGCGCTGATTTGTTGAGCAAGTAATGAATCGCGCTCCTTCTGAAGATCTTCATAACTCACTCTTAGCTTCTCAAGGTCTTGATTTCTTTGAAGAAATTCATAAGAAAGCTTCTCATAATCCGATAAGAGAGTGTTATGATGACTTTGAAGATTGTCAAGCTTGGACTGAAGTCTCTGAAGATTTTCAGTCAAAGTTTCAGTGCGATCCATTTCTTCACCCAACATATCATCACTTTTGTCTAGCATGTTTTGAACCTTTTCAAGAGCCCTTTGTTGTTTTACAGCAATCTTAGCAAGTTTAGAATAGCTGGGCTTAAGGTTTTCATCAGATTCATTCTCACTTGACTCAGAGGAGGTATATTTGAGTACCTTGGCACCCTTTGCCGTGAAGAAATAGGTGGGAGCGTAGTCATCATCACCTTCATCAGCCTTGTTGGTGAGGTCATTTTCTTCAGTGTTGAAGATAGACTTGCTGACGAATGCAGTAGCGAGAGCTAGGCTCTCCACTCCGGATTCGGACTCCTCAGATGTCTCCTCTTCCTCATTTTCTTCAGATTCAGCCTCAGAGTCCATTTCCTTGCCAATGAATGCCCTGGCCTTCTTGGAGCTTCTCTTCTTGTGATATGAAGGCTTTGAGGATTTTGATGATGAAGATTTTGTGGATTTCTTCTTTCTCTTCGCATCATCAGAACTGTAATTCTTATATTTCTTCTTCTTTGATTCCTTTTCCCACTGAGGACAATCTTGACTGTAATGTCCAGGTTTCTTGCATTTGTGATAGAGCCTCCTCTTGTAGTCACTGGATGAGGAATCATTGCTCCTTGAGGGTCTTCCAAGGCGACCACGTCTTGAGAGCTTTTGGAACTTCTTCACGAGCAGAGCCAGATCATGGCTTAGTTCTTCAGGATCACCAATGCTGCTACCAGAGTCTTCATTTTCGGACTCAGATACCGCCTTGGCCTTCAGTGCACGTGATCTGCCATAGCTCGAACCATAGAGAACTCTTTTTTCAGCAAGTTGGAACTCATGAGTATTTAGCCTCTCGAGAATATCAGCAGGATCAAGTGACTTGTAATCAACACATTCTTGTATCATCAATGCCAGAGTGTCAAATGAGGAATCAAGCGATCTCAGCAATTTTTTCACCACCTCATGGTCGGTGATGTCAGTGGCACCAAGTGCTTGAAACTCATTTGAGATGTCAGTGAGGCGATCGAAGGTTTGTTGAACATTTTCATTGTCGGGTCTTTTGAAGCGATTGAAGAGATTGCGAAGAATATCAACTCGAGAGTCACGCTGTGTTGAGACTCCTTCATTCACTTTGGACAACCTGTCCCAGATAAGCTTCGCTGTCTCCAAAGCACTTACTCTGCCATACTGTCCTTTGCTCAGATGGCCACATATGATATTCTTCGCTTGAGAGTCGAGTTGCTTGAATCTCTTCACATCAGCAGCATTCAGAGAAGGTGTGACTGAGGGAACACCATTTTCCGCAACATACCAGAGATCGTTATCAATTGCCTCAAGATGCATTCGCATCTTATTCTTCCAGTAGGGGTAGTCCGTCCCATCGAAGGTAGGACACCCAACAGAGACCTTGATCATACCTTCGGTCGACATAACTAAACTCCAGGCGGTTAAACCAAAATCACACAGAACAAGGGAGTACCTTGCTCTGATACCAATTGAAAGTGCGTTATATCGACTAGAGAGGGGTGAATAGGCGATTTTTATGAAATTCTTCACTAAGGAATTTTCCGGTGAGGAAATTCCTTAGCGAAGAACTACTAGCAGGGGAATAAGTACTCAAAAGTAAACATAACAGAATACAAGCATAGTCATCATGATGAAATGAAGACGGGCACAGAGTACAGGAAGCGTAAGCACAGGGTAACACGGGATGAAGACAAACAGACTGAAGAAATTAAACTGAGGAAATTGAGAAAGTCTTCAGTCAAAGTCTTCAAACACAGATATGAACAATCACACAACACAGTTATGTGGAAATGAATGAGTTGAGGGAATAGAACCAGTAACCTTGGTGAAGACAATGATTTGGTAGACCAGTTCCAACTACTGTCTTAGTTGTACGTCTGGTTGGAGCGGCTGAGCATTTAAACTCGAGGACACACAGTTCCGGACACCCAGTCCTGAACACGCAGCTCAGGACACCCAGTCCTCACCGTATTCTCCTTGAACTAAGGTCACACAGACCTCATCCAATCACTCGTGGTAAGTCTTCAGGTGACTTCCGAACCTTCACAAACTTGGTCACTCGGCGATCCACAATTCCTCTTGGATGCTCTAGACCATGACGCCTAACCGTCTGGAAGAAGCACAGTCTTCAAAGGTAACAAGCGTCGGATCCACGCAGGATCAATCTCTTCAGTGATGCTCAATCACTTGGAGTTTGTAGGTGTTTGGGTTTTGGGTTTTTCCTCACTTGATGATTTTCGCTCAAAGTCCTTGGAGGATGAGTTGCTCTCAAATGACAAGTGTCAGTTTCTCTCGGAGCAGCCAACCAGCTAGTGGTTGTAGGGGGCGGCTATTTATAGCCTAGGGAGCAGCCCGACATGATAAGACATAAATGCCCTTCAATGATATGATCGTTAGGTGGATAGATATTTTGGGACAGCTGGCGCATAGCACAGCAACAGTCGGAATTTTGAGTAGCAAAATCCTCAGGGCTATCATGTTCCTCACCGTGTAGGCAATCCGCACTGGCGAATTCCTAACTCCTCAGTCAGAACAAATTCCTTAGAGACCAGAAGAACTTCGTCTCTGTCACTGACGAAATTTGACTGAACTGTATGAGATTTCCAATGGCTTTACTCGAAGGGATTGGTAGGTGTAGGATTTTGAGTTGAGCATCACATGGAAATTTTTCCTTAGTATTTCCTCGACCCCCTTTAACAGTACGGTGTTTCCTATGACTCAAGAAAGAGAAAATAAAACTACGAAAACAAAAGTCTTCACGCTTCATGTTCCTCGAATGAATACCAAGTCTTCAAGGTCACACCAATTTCTTCACTTTTAAAGTTTTCAGAAAGTCTTCAGAGATTTAAAGTCTTCAGTCGAAGAACTTCATTTTTAGGGGTCGACTTTCTGTAAATATCAAACTCCTCATAGACTTATAGACCTGTGTACACTCAGAAACGCATTAGTTCCTTAACCTATAAGTCTTCAATACACCAAAATCACTAAGGGGCACTAGATGCACTTACACGGTGCCAGTTGCCACTGACCAAGTGGCCAGATTCAATAGCTGGATTGTTGAGCCCCCTTCGTGTCCAGTGAGATCAAGAGCATTGAACAAAGATGTTTTTATACCCGGCTAATATAATAGGGAAAAGCACTATCCTAATATATGTTTGTATTACCATGTAAATTGAGTAGTTTGTGTTAAATAGACAGTGAAACCTTAGCTGGAGTCCTCATGCATTATGACGGGTGTCACTTGGCTAAGCGAAGTCAGTCGTATGTGAAGACGCAATGGAAGATTCTTTTCTTATTTATTTCTCTCTCCTAGTTATTTCATTCCTCTGTGAGGTCTCACGTCATTTGACATGCAGTTGTCTCAACTAAACTTCCCTCCTTTATTTTTTTGTCACGTCCCTCCTTACCCTTGGATTATTGATTCCCAAGTCAGCTCCTTCATACCTAAAAACTCAAAAAAGTATATCAACTGAAAGGATTATCTATAAGAAACCAAGCTAGGACTATATAAAAAACAAAACAACCTTCGCCTAAACACAAATATTGATCGCCTAGCTTGCCTTGGGCAAGCTTCACTGGACCACAATGCAAGCCGAGGCCAAGCGAGACACCTGAGACGTTTTTCTTTCGTGGGTAACAAATGGCGTTTTTCCTTCACGGGGAACAAAAGGTATTTTAAAAATGTTCAGGTTTCAGAAAAAAATAAAAATTGTCCTTTTCGAAAAAAAATTGTTCGAGCTAAAAAAATTGCACAAATATCCGCGTTCTAAAATATATTTACTTTTTAGAAAAAAAATTATTTGCTCTTAGTATCTGGCGCGGCTGTTCACTAATTTAATATGTCGCGCTGTAGTTTGAACACAACTTGTTTAGTCTAGTGGCTAGTATTTTGATGCGTCCAGCGTGAGCTCCTGTGTTCGATCCCTCGTGGCGCCTTATTTTTTCTCTTCGACTTATTTCACTGGCCCGAGCTGTTGGCACAGCATCCGCTAACGGGCCGGCCCATCGCGGCTCGGCTCTGTGCGTCATGCGATTTTTCTGCCAGAAACAAATTGGGACGAACCAAAAACGACTGGTCCGACGGACGAAAAAGAATCTTGGTCCCATGATAAACCAAAATAATTGGAGAAACTCCTTTTAATATATTATTATATAATTATAATTATTATTATTATTATTAGGTACAGAAAACAAACACGTACCGATTCCTATTACGCCTCCCCTCTAGCCTCCGCGCATTGGGCCGCTCCATAAATCAGGTTCTCTCAACACGTTCGTTTGGGTTGCTGGACTAGTCCTTTTCTTTTCCTTTTTATATATTTTCCTTACTATTTACATCGGTTTCTTTAATTTTTGTTAACTATTTTTATTTTATTTTACTTTTATACTGTTTTATTTATAGTTTTCATTGTTATTTCTTCTCTTTCTTTTTTTTGTGTTTCCATACACATTTTTATTTTTCACTTTTCGGTTTTCTATGTCTGTTTTGAACAGTTATTATTGGGTTTTTCATTGTTTTGCACCAGTTTTCTTTGATTTTTTTACACATTTAACATATTTCAAATACATGATTATCATATTTTCAAGCATATATTTTCATGCCTATTTTGTTCAGTACACATTGTACATTTTTTGTATACTTGTGAAAAAAATTTATGTACATAACTAACATTTTCAAATTTATGATTAATATATTTTCAAATACATGTTAATTTGATTTATGATACTAATTTTTTTTAAATCTTTATGAACTTTTTTCTATATTGTATAAACATTTTTTAAATGTCACAAACACCTTTTGGGAACGTGTGAACATTTTGAAATGTAACGTACATTCTTTTAAAATGGTAGCAAACATTCCATTTGAATTGCATGGCCACTTTTTAAAATAAATAACATTGTAAAAAATGCCGCGTACATTTTTTACACTACATGATCTTTTTTTAAATGTGCAATGATTTTTTTAAAAAAATTACAAAATTACTTTTGCATAATATATGTATTTATTATATTTTAATATATAAAAAGGCCAAAAAGCATGTGTGGACGCAGCGTGACAACAACACTTGTTTACTGGTTCAGCGGAGTAACAACTTCATGTAGGCAACACAGTCTTCTCTCTCGCGCAACAGGTACCTCTATCTACCATGTGAAACAAAATATATTCGACTAAGAAAAAGACAAGAGATTTTTCCGAATGGTGCAGCCCACTCATTAGTGATGGCCCTTCTCTAATAAACTGATTAGTTTGTAACAATGTAAAAGTGAATGAGATACACAAAAAATGCCTACTTATGTCCAGAATTGTAATGAAAATCTTTTGAAATGCAGATGATATGATGTGTTAGCATCATATAAACTGGTAATGAAACATGACTGGTCTTTTATGGCGACTAAGGGCGCTTATGATAGTTATTCTGATGAAATTATAACAGTGCTAGATCTCCCACTTTTAATAATGGCATGAAGGTATCTCCAATCAGGCTAAGCAAATATGGCACACCATTTGTTTGCGGACAGAGGGGGTCGGCACCCATTTGCCCGCCCCTAAATCCATGCAAATTCATATGCACGTAGATCACACATACCACATTCCATAAAATCAACATACGATAGGACATAGAATAGTTCATATATAGCATAGGGGAAGTTCATATATGGTATAGTCCATAGTTAGCACATAGTACTACAACTAGTAATTCATATTGCAACTACTAGATCATGCTAAATCATAGAAAAGAGCGAAATGCAACACCGCTTGGCCTTGCTCTTTCCCTTTCATCTTCAAGGCGGCGGTAGTACATCGTGAAGACGACGTAGGGGTCATAATTGGCGGCAGCATGCTTGCTCCACAACGAGGCGTTGGATATTGGCGGTAGTGGTGGCTTGTTCGGCCACGAGCCGTTCCAATGCCTCAATGCCCTCCCTCAATGCCTTGGCAGTCTTCTGGAGCCGATGGCAGGCGTTCACCCCCTTGCTGGTCAAGGGTCGACATAGGACAAACCCGGAACAATCGCTCCTCTTTTGACTCTGAGAACATGGCAAATCAGCACAGAGTATCTGTATCCGACCCAGTTCACATTCTTGGCGCGACGAGATGCACAAGCCTTTGGCTAGGGGCTTTTGCGGCAGGCTCAAAGGGCTCAAAATTGGCTCCTATCACTGTGTCAACGGGTTGATCGGGAGCTATATAAGCCCCACAGAGCCAAAAGGGGAGGGGGTGCAATTGAGCTCGACGAGTCGTGGCGGGCGGGCACGAAGATAGACTCGCCACACCAGGCCATCGAGGAGAGCACGGAGCTTGATGAGCTGCCCTATATTTCCATCCGCGACCGGCGGAGGGTCATGGGGATGTCCAGCTCTTCATCGGAGGGTGCGGAGCTCGTCTCTCTTGTGAGCGTATCATAGTCAATGGGGTCCGCCTCCAATCTTGATTTAGATTGAAACCAAACATGGTGGCGTGGGACTGGTCCGGAGCCGAGAGGACAGGGACATAGAGATCAAAGTGTGGCGGTGAGGAGTGATCTATGATTTAGGATCCGAGGTGCGATGAGGGTGGAGTTTTGTGGGGCTGAGATGGTTCAGGACAGGCTAAATCTGCCTCGCATATGCGGTGAGGTCAAGGGGTTTCAGAGACCCAAGAAAAATGAAGTTAATTTAAGGGTCTGACTAAAGAAGTATTCTTTTATTGATCATTGTGCGGCTTGTCCACGTGAGCAAATGGAAATGTGTTTGGATTCCATTGGAAATGGCCTACGATCCTCTTAGGGCATGTACATTAGCTCAGACGGCAGCTGTCTGTAATTTGTGTCCACGTCATATGAAGATAGAGCTATAGACACGTCCTACAATGGGGTGTCTTTTCCGCTGTCTGCTAGCAAAGTGGCCGTTGGATGGGCACTAAAATAACTATTTATTAACACTAATTACATGTAGTCTCTGCTCGGATTTGCTGCTTGTTCGGCACAGCATAAATCTTAGTCTTCTTTCCTCCGTACTATACTCTTCCTCCGGTGTTGAATCTTCTGATTGTTATAGTTTTTCTTTGCCAATTCTTAGCAGCATGCAGTAAAAATCATCTAATCTACTCATTTCCTCTCCTACAACTAAAACTCAGCCTCCATCAATCAAGCTACGGGGCAACAAAATTCTGAATCAATGCATGTAGCTACCATTGATGGGAGCAAGTATAGACGGAGTCTGCATGATGAAGATTTGAAGACGTTTTCCACGGGAAGAACAGAAGCAGCAGCGGCAGCTGAGTTTGATGGGAAGAATCGAAAAATATGGCTGTGATTCACGAGGACAGTGAGATATACGGCGCCGCCGCTAGCCAAGATTCACGAGCACAGAAGACAGGCCCGCCATGGCTTCAGAAAAGAAGGCAGTTGGAGATTTACCGACGCCCATCCATACAACGGCAAAAGAGGCGTCGATAGCCAGCGAGTTTCAAGCGAAGCGCCCGTCTACAGATTTACCGACGGCCTCCCCTTTTTACCTTGTTCTCTCTCCTTCACATCATCTAAAATCCTAACTGTCAGCCCTTATAGACAGCTGACCGTACACCGTTGTACATGCCCTTAGGTGCGTGAGGTGTTAGCCCATATGTAACTGTAGCGGTGTGTTTTTCTTTTTGAAAAAAAAAAGATTGAAAGCCCCCTCCCTGTTCAATAATATACACAACCATCTTTATTATACTCCCTCCATTTCATAACGAAGTGCTTTATGCTTCAATTTTGATCATAAATTTAACTATCAAGAACAATTGCGGCAGAAGCAAAAATTATATCAGTGAATTCGTAATCAAAAGAAGTTTTCAATTATATAATTTTTTTCTCCCGCTGCAGTTGGTCTCGTTGGTTAAATTTATGGTCAAAGCTGGATCTCAGAAAACGCGGGCGCACTATATTTGGAATGGAGTATGATTCAACAACAATTTAAAGCCATGTTTCTAACGACCTTTATCGTTAACCTAGAAATTTGATAACGTGTTCTGAACTCGTATATCACATAGACTGCAACAACAATGCCTGGACAAGAAAACGACGTCATGCCATCATCATTCGCCATAACTAAAGTCTGGCATGATTTTCACCGACAATTGTGCCACCCCAACTACGTAGTTGATTGGATCCGTGCAAAGCCACACTCTAAAGACTCATTCGGTTTGAAGGAAATCAAAACGTAGGAATTATAAGTAGTATAGGAATTTGATAGGATGACACTTGTCATCCTAAAGAATTGACTTGTCTAGTTTCTACACGTAAAATAAGCTATGAGTGAATGTGTAGTTTCCTTCAAAAACACAGAAAAATAGTAGTATTTCTATAAAATTTCTGTACGCATTTCCTACAAACTAAATACGTATATAGAAAATTTTCCAACAAAATCCTTGTCCCTATGTTTTTCGTACAAAAATCCTCCAAACCGAAGACGCACGCAGCCGCCGGAACGCCAGTCGAGGATGACCTGCAGCCGCCCCTCACCGACCCTTCTATGTGCCGCCGGCCGGCCAAGGGCCACACCGCGATGGATCTGAACTGGCATCAGATCCACGATCGCCACCAGCAACCATCGCCTGAGAGCACGCCGGAGACCGATCCCCGCTGACCCTCCGGCCATGGAGGGGACCGCTGCCGCCGCCGCCTGAACAGGGAACTCCGCCCTGGCCATCGTGCTCGTTGGTCCAATGACCACCACCAAACTCCCTAGGGAGGATACACCATCGGTGGCCTATGAGACCACTGGGGATCAGATCCACGCCGCCCCATCATGGGCACCGTGGCCTTGTCTAGCAGCAGCCTCCGGGAGCGGCGAGGAGAGAGAGAGAGAAATTGGGAGGAGGGTGGCGGCGGCAGGCAAGGGTCGCGGGAGGAGGGTTGTGCTGTAGCTGTGTTAATTCAGTCCTGTGTTAAACATCTTAAAAAACCGTAATTACCAAAGTAGTACTGCTGAAATAGTGCACCTCCAGTGGCCTTAAGATCCGAGTTGAGGAATTAGTAGATTCAGAATATCATGACGGGTAGTCGAAGCAAAGATTTGATCTGAAGAGCTAATTGTGCATTCTACTTGCAGGGGCCAAGCAAGAATACCCCTTGGGAAGGCGAGGAGCCAAAGAAGTGACGAAGAATCACAAAATTCTTGAGCTCTGGAGTCTGGAGATTGCTCTACAGAGCACTATGCCTTTTTCTCTCTCATTGTGATTATTCCCATTTTCATTCCAGGTGACAACTATCAAGGCAGATATGCAAAGGACAAGCTTATCTCTATCCTAGAATCTGCATCCTTCGCTGCGCGTGCCGGCGCCGCAGTGTGTGTACATGCGTCATGCATCTGAAAAATGAAGAAGTAGAAGGAAATATTTTTCTTACTTGCAGAAGATTCCCGCAACATCATACAGGAACCAACTGTGACGCGGCATCTCTTCCTCTCAACTTTTGCTGGGTGAGAATGTTGAAGGAAAAGCAAAGATTGCACCTTCATCGGATCGTGGCCTCACCGCGCCGCATATATTTGATAAGCTAGGCCAGGTCCAGGTCGACGATTATGATGTGGCCGTCAAAAGTAGAAGAAGCAAAGCAAGTTGGACATGATTCTCCTCCAACAGATAAGTGATGAGAGGAGCCGTGTGGATGCTATTCTGAAGCGTGGTGAGAGGAGCTGTGTGGATGCCATTCTGAAGCTGAGGCGACTCGGCACCGGTTCCTCAGAAACCAGCTTGGTGAGCTGGTCGGAATCAGTTCTTGGAAAAGCACTGGCCGTACCATATCGGTATCCTGCATCGTAGCCGACAGGGTACTTCTCGTCGCTGACGCATTTTCTCCTGTATAATCCCTATAACACTAAACTCTCTAGTTTTTAAAATCCCATATTAAATTGAGGTCTCTAATTAGAATTAGGTCACCCGATTTTGACCGAGTCAACAATTTCTCAATGCTTTCTTATTCAATTCTTTTATACCATACCAATACGCTATATGCTATGTTTTTTTATTTATAAGGCCTTACAATTAATTAAGATACTCAATTTAGAATTGTGTCATTTGATTTTGACCGATTCAACAATTTTTCTGGATCTCTTATTCAATTCTTTTCATTCACTATGTTCCCTAATTTTGAAATTCTTAATTCAGTTGAGATATTCAATTTTGAATTTGGTTTACGATTTTGACCAGACCAACAATTTTTCAAATCAATCAGCTTCAACCGGCCTATAAAAACATATCAATCCCATGCACCCCCCCACTACCTAGAAAATAAGCGCCACCGTGTGATATTGTAGCACCAATATACTATATGCAACCACCGACGCAGAAATATCTGCACACACACACACACATATATATTATGTTGGTTAGCAGATGCCACATAATCACACCACGAAAGGCCCACCAAATCAAAGCATTATAAATGAAAATAAAACACACTCTATCATATCTCCCACCCGCCAAACTATATATCCCATCGGTTCCAAAATATAAGTGGTATTACTTATTTAAAAAGTTAAATTTCTTTAACTATGACCAAGTTCAGAGCAAAAATATCGACATCCACAATATTAAACAAAAAAGTATAGAAATTAATTTATGATGAATCTAAATACACCGATTTGATACTATGAATTTTGATATATTTCTCTACAAATTTGATCAAACTTAAAAGGTTTGCATTTTCAAAAAATAACACACCTTATATTTTGAAATAGAGTATTTTTTCAAGAAACCCAACAACACCAACAGCATAGAAAAGCACACTCAATTCTTTTAGTACTAATTAATCTTTGCAGCAGTAACTAGTATATAGCATCAGTGGTAATTCTCATGCTAATGGGTGAATCCGCTTCACTAGACGTCCAGACGGGTCCGCGGCCAGCATCAGCTGGCCCCTTAAGTGTTCTCTTGGTCTTGGAAAAACACAACCGTCATATTCATGCGAAGCCATGCCTATTGGTCATATGGCACAATTTATTTCAAATTCAACAATTCAACATGGCAAAATAAACCATAATTTAGCACATGCCAAAATAAAATTCAACAATTCATACATAGAATGAAGTTAGACAAACAAATCAATCTAGTCTGTTGTTGTGCTCGTTGATCTCCTTTGTTTCGAGCCAGTTATTGATTTCTTCGTCCAAAATTCAAGCATCTTGCAACATGATCCTAAATATGCAAATGCCGGCATTAAATATTTTGGATGTGGTGATGTCATATTATTGTGCAGTGTATTTTGGATGAGTTGGATTGTGGGTATCTAAATATGCAAAGGTTGGCTCCGCACTCGTTGTGGTTTTTATCACCTTGATGCAATGGTTGAATGATTCTCTATATCCAAAAAAAAATCTTGCACAGTGTGTCAACAAGGACCATGGATGATTCTACCGTTGAGAAGATGTTCACATATAACCGTGCACATACCTTCAGTTTTCGAGATCCCTCTAAATAAGAAGCTCTTCGCCCCCGGGTTGGCAGCTTGATGTGGGCCCGAGTGTCATTGACAAAACATTACTTTTACCTTCATTGGGGAAATTATCAGTCCCGTTTAATTGTATTATTGAGTTGCAACTTGAGGGTCGGAGGAAATGCAAAAACAATGTGTCAGAAAAATAGGTGTGTTGCCCTCTTGCCGCTGGTGTGTGTCACACGTACCAGCTTGCTGAGAAGATGTTATTGCCATAGACCAAAGAATCAGGATAAGGCATGCAACAAAGTAAAACATGCAAAGTATAGCAATATCATTTGGAAATAGACTTTGTTGGGCGAAACTAGTCACGTTTACTAGACCAAAACTGGTGGCAATTGTCTGCTTGTGAAAGCGTCGACTTTTCGACCATGTCTATTCTTCTGATAGCTAAATCTCACACTGCGGTCACCCCTACCAAGACATCATAAAGAAAAAGCCCACAAACGAATAACAACATTGTAAACCCAACAATGGAAATAACGCTGCAAAGCGCTAATATGGTTGTAGTTTATATTGGGTGCTAAAAGGAAGAAAAACTTATGCTTTCACTCACCTACATGGATGCGTGGTCAATCTTAGTACAAGTCCTCTTCGAAGGTCCAACTTAGATTGGAGTTAGCCTTGCGGCATAGGCTAAATTCCGATGACGAGATGTAATCGGGAGAGGGGGAGACACTCACCGAGAGATATATTATATTACTCGGAATGCAACACTTATCTCGTGTAACAATAAAAATAATCACCCTCCTTTTCTTAAACTCTCTACCTCACTCGCCCATCTTCCATGGCATGAGGGCAGTGCTCTCTGCTACCACCTCATTTGTGTCTACCCCCTTCTTCCATTACTTCCTTTGGCTTGCTTTCACCGCCATCCCTTCCACTCATCTCCATACCCTTATAATGGTCTCTGAAGCCACCTCATGCCCATCTCCTCTTCCCTTTTTGGGCCACCCACCTCCCATCATGCTCTTCTCCACTCCATGGCCCTTAATACTCAATGGGGGCACTCCATTCCCCTGGCCTCAAACTCTGCCAACATCTCAGTCCACCTAGCCGACAGACATGCCTCCGTAGTGTCCACCTTTCCACTCGACCGTCGACTACTAGGATGACACGTTAGTGGTAACTCGTGCCAGCATGGATCACAGACTTCATTGATGTTGTCACCAGTAGCTCTACCCCCCCACATCTCCAAAGCAATGTTAATAACAACATTCTTTTGGTTAATTTTAGTAGTTAGCACGAGTGGATTATGGATCATAACGCTATGTATTCTTAAATTGGTCTGAAGGATATTCACTAGTTCAGTATATACCTAGGAAGCTACACTCCGATGAGAGAGTTATATCTGAGAGGCAACCTCCCTATTCCAGCCTATATGCCACTTACAATACAGATGGTGCCTACTAAAATATCATTTCAAAATGTCAATATATGTTTGCACAGGTAGCTACATAATATATATACAATTTTACCTTAGATGCATTTTAAATCACTAATTCTAAGAATAGAAAATGCATATATATAAGGCATTGCCTGCAATATACAACATATTCCAACCATGAGAAACTCCATCATTATTCCTACATTAATTATTAGTGGCTTCATGATATTAATATAATATTCCCATTAGGTGTGTTTGGGTGCCACAATTTCATTCGAGGAACATATATATCAGCTAATATCTTCCCAAGTATGCAATATATTCTTGCCTTGTCATAGGTTCCACTCGAGACGCCTTTTTCATGGTATTACCTACAATTTTGAAGAAATAGAAGGTTTGGATCAAATAGACAACACCTTAGTTATTCAAATGGTTTAGTACTTTTGCATGTTTGGATGTTGGTCCTATTCTGGCTCACATTTACGTAATTTCATAAGTGGAAATATAACATTTGCCCTATTGTTTTGAACCATAGCTAGTGGATAGAATAGTTTTGTCTTTCTGAGAATATGTAGAATTATTGTCTTTATTTGACCTTTCAATAAAAACTTTAGTATATTGTCTTAGTAAAAAAATCTCAGATAATTGTACCCATCCACTTATGCCTTGCTAAGTTTTCAGCATTGTTCGACACATTATACAATTTAGAATGACTTCATTGAGATTATTTATGCCAAAATAATTTATGCTCGTTGATTGATTCATGTAGCCCAAAATATATGATGCTATGTTTCGTTGATAACATATTCGAACCCTTTGTATGAGTGTTAAACTTTTTCTAAAATTCTTTCTTGTGTGCATAAAAAACAATTAATCGAGTTAGTTGATGCCGCAAATAGGCCACAATGTTAAAATGGAAAGTCGGGTTTGAAACCCAATAAAATGGAAGCTCCCTAAGATACCATACTAAAAGGAAATATATTGGGATTGTTTTTCCTAAATATCTACCATGGACTAATAAACGGTGTTAATAGATGTACGCACTTGCAGTAGCCTAATCTAGGCATGTTTGATTCCAAGATGCTATAAGTGCTGCCTCAGATTAATGAAGATGATGCTAAAATAAACGTTTCTTTAATTGTGCATTGTTTCCTTCAATCTAGTACACACCCATTAATTATGCAGGAGTGTCAATTTATAACTGCCTACTACTAGCTCTCAACAAGGAAACATAATCTGCATAATAAGATATGCATTTATTGCATGATATTCCACCAAAATATTTGACATGTCTTTTCCACACTAGTTCAGATATGTACCACTCCTCCCCACCCACCCACCCACACCCACACACTCATACACATTAGCGAGAACTATGTGTGATGCATCATCTTACATAGTTGGAAAAGTAAATTATGCACCCAAAATCCACCTGTCTGCCATGGAGAACTTAAAGCACACACTTGGTTAAGGGCAACTGTCCATGATTCCATGCACACGGTTCAAAGAAATCAACTTTGTGAAATGAGGGTCGTCGTCGTACACGAGTGATAAGGATGTCCCTACTATGGTTGCACACACAACTTCCACAACTCCACCTGCAGAGTTAATAGAGAAATCTCGATAACTTGCGCATATCAATTTAAAATTAGGTACATTAGTTTCTGGTAACTTCCGCTAGAGCTCATGAGAATATGACACAACCTAAATCAAATAGGTTTGTATTATTATGGAATCAAGGACCTAGCATGGACCAGAGAGACAAGCACTAGAGCATGAGCAAGCATGAAGATGGCAACAAGCATGGAAGGAATATGGTGCTTTTTGACCAGAGATTTCTGGACTTTGAGGCCCCCATAATAACACATGTAGGCATTGAAGGAAATATGCCCTAGAGGAAATAATAAAGTTGTTATTTATATTTCCTTATATCATGATAAATGTTTATTATTCATGCTAGAATTGTATTAACCGGAAACTTAGTACATGTCTGAATACATAGACAAACAGAGTGTCACTAGTATGCCTCTACTTGACTAGCTCGTTAATCAAAGATGGTTAAGTTTCCTAACCATAGACATCAGTTGTCATTTGATGAATGGGATCACATCATTAGAGAATGATGTGATTGACTTGACCCATCCGTTAGCTTAGCACTATGATCGTTTAGTTTATTGCTATTGCTTTCTCCATGACTTATGCATGTTCCTATGACTATGAGATTATGCAACTCCCGAATATCGTAGGAACACTTAGTGTGCTATCAAACGTCACAAGTAACTGGGTGACTATAAAGATGCTCTATAGGTGTCTCCGATGGTGTTTGTTGAGTTGTCATAGATCGAGATTAGGATTTGTCACTCCGATTGTCAGAGAGGTATCTCTGGGCCCTCTCGGTAATGCACATCACTATAAGCCTTGCAAGCAATGTCACTAATGAGTTAGTTGCAGGATGTTGCATTACGGAACGAGTAAAGAGACTTGTCAGTAATGAGATTGAACTAGGTATTGAGATACCGACGATCGAATCTCGGGCAAGTAACATACCGATGACAAAGGGAACAACGTATGTTGTTATGCGGTTTGACCGATAAAGATCTTCGTAGAATATGTACGAACCAATATGAGCATCCAGGTTCCGCTATTGGTTATTGACCGGTAGTGAGTCTCGATCATGTCTACATAGTTCTCGAACCCGTAGGGTCCGCACGCTTAATGTTCGATGACGATCGGTATTATGAGTTTATGTGTTTTGATGTACCGAAGGTAGTTCGGAGTCCCGAATGTGATCACGGGCTTGACGAGGAGTCTTGAAATGGTCGAGACATAAAGATCGATATATTGGAAGGCTATGTTTGGACATCGGAATGGTTCCAGATGAGTTTGGGCATTTTCTGGAGTACCGGGAGGTTACTGGAACCCCCCAGGGAGTCAATGGGCCTTATTGGCCTTAGTGGGAGAGAGGAGGAGGCGGCCAATGTGGGGGCGCGCCCCCCAAGCCCAATCCGAATTGGGAGGGGGGTCGCCCCCCCTTTCCTTCTCTCCCTCTTCCTCTTCCTTCTTCTCCTACTCCAACTAGGGAAGGTGAGAAATCTACTCCTACTGGCAGTAGGAATCCCCCCCTTGGGCGCGCCATGAGAGGGCCGGACCTCCCCTCCTCCACTACTTTATATACGGGGGAGGGGGGCACCCCATAGACACACAAGTTGATTGTTTAGCCGTGTGCGGTGCCCCCTCCATAGAATTCCACCTCGGTCATATCGTTGTAGTGCTTAGGCGAAGCCCTGCGTTGGTAACTTCATCATCACTGTCATCACGCCGTCGTGCTGACGAAACTCTCCCTCGGCCTCAGCTAGATCAAGAGTACGAGGGACGTCACCGAGCTGAACATGTACAGATCGCGGAGGTGTTGTGCGTTCGCTACTTGATCGGTTGGATCGCGAAGACGTTCGACTACATCATCCGCGTTTCATAACGCTTCTCGGTCTACGAGGGTACGTAGACATACTCTCCTCCTCTCGTTGCTATGCATCTCCTAGATGGATCTTGTGTGTGCGTAGGATTTTTTTGAAATTACTGCATTCCCCAATAGTGGTATCAGAGCCAGGTTTATGCGTAGATGTTATATGCATGAGTAGAACACAAATGAGTTGTGGGCATGGGTATATACATATTGCTTGCTGTCACTAGTTGATTCTTGATTCAGCGGTATTGTTGGATGAAGCGGCTTAGACCGACATTACACGTACACTTACGCGAGTCTGGTTCTACCGACGTGCTTCGCACACAGGTGGCTAGTGGGTGTCTGTTTCTCCTACTTTAGTTGAATCGGATTCAATGAACATGGTTCTTTCTGAAGATCAAAAAGCAATCACTATACCGCGTTGTGGTTTTTGATGAGTAGGTAAGAACGGTTCTTGCTAAGCCCGTAGCAGCCACGTAAAACTTGCAACAACAAAGTAGAGGACGTCTAACTTGTTTTTGCAGGGCATGTTGTGATATGATATGGTCAAGACGTGATTATATAAATTGTTGTATGAGACGATCATGTTTTGTAACACAGTTATCGGCAACTGGAAGGAGCCATATGGTTGTCTCTTTATTGTATGAAATGCAATCACCATGTAATTGCTTTATTTTATCACTAAGCGGTAGCGATGGTCGTAGAAGCAATAGTTGGCGAGACGACAACGATGCTTCGATGGATATCAAGGTGTTAAGCTGGTGACGATGGTGATCATGACGGTGCTTTGGAGATGGAGATCAAAGGCACAAGATGATGATGGCCATATCATATCACTTATATTGATTGCATGTGATGTTTATCCTTTATGCATCTTATTTTGCTTAGTACGGTGGTAGCATTATAAGATGATCTCTCACTAAATTTTAAGGTGTAAGTGTTCTCCCTGAGTATGCACCATTGCTACAGTTCATCGTGCCGAGACACCACGTGATGATCGGGTGTGATAAGCTCTACGTTCACATACAACGGGAGCAAGCCAGTTTTGCACACGCAGAATACTCGGGTTAAACTTGACGAGCCTAGCATATGCAGATATGGCCTCGGAACACTAAGACTGAAAGGTCGAGCGTGAATCATATAGTAGATATGATCAACATAGTGATGTTCACCATTGAAAACTACTCCATCTCACGTGATGATTGGACATGGTTTAGTTGATATGGATCATGTGATCACTTAGATGATTAGAGGGATGTCTATCTAAGTGGGAGTTCTTAAGTAATATGATTAATTGAACTTTAATTTATCATGAACTTAGTACCTGATAGTATTTTGCATGTCTATGTTGTTGTAGATAAATGTCCCGTGCTATTGTTCCATTGAATTTTAATGTGTTCCTAGAGAAAGCAAAGTTGAAAGATGATGGTAGCAATTACATGGACTGGGTCCGTAACTTGAGGATTATCCTCATTGCTGCATAAAAGAATTACGTCCTGGAAGCACCGCTAGGTGCCAAACCCGCTGCAGGAGCAACATCAGATGTTATGAACACCTGGCAGAGCAAAGCTGATGACTACCCGATAGTTCAGTGTGCCATGCTTTACGGCTTAGAACCAGGACTTCAACGGTGTTTTGAACGTCATGGAGCATATGAGATGTTCCAGGAGTTGAAGTTAATATTTCAAGCAAATGCCCGGATTGAGAGATATGAAGTCTCCAATAAGTTCTACAACTGCAAAATGGAGGAGAATAGTTCTGTCAGTGAGCATATACTCAGAATGTCTGGGTACCATAATCACTTGACTCAGCTGGGAGTTAATCTTCCAGTTGAGAGTGTCATTGACAGAGTTCTTCAATCACCGCCACCAAGATACAAGAGCTTCGTGATGAACTATAATCTGCAAGGGATGGATAAGACGATTCCCGAGCTCTTCGCAATGCTAAAGGTTGCGGGGGTAGAAATCAAGAAGGAGCGTCAAGTGTTGATGGTCAACAAGACCACTAGTTTCAAGAAAAAGGATAAAGGGAAGAAGGGGAACTTCAAGAAGAACGGTAAACAAGTTGCTGCTCAAGTGAAGAAGCCCAAGTCTGGACCTAAGCCTGAGAATGAGTGCTTCTACTGCAAAGGGACTGGTCACTGGAAGCGGGACTGCCCCAAGTATTTGGCGCAAAAGAAGCATGGCAAACTGAAAGGTATATTTGATATGCATGTTATTGATGTGTACCTTACTAATGCTCGCAGTAGTGCCTGGGTATTTGATACTGGTTCTGTTGCTAATATTCGCAACTCGAAACAGGGGCTACGAATTAAGTGAAGATTGGCTAAGGACGAGGTGATGATGCGTGTGGGAAATGGTTCCAAAGTCGATGCGATCGCCTTCGGCACGCTACCTCTACATCTACCATCGGGATTAGTTTTAGACCTGAATAATTATTATTTGGTGCCAGCGTTGAGCAAGAACATTATATCTGGATCTTGTTTGATGCGAGACGGTTATTCATTTAAATCAGAGAATCATGGTTGTTCTATTTATATGAATGATATCTTTTATGGTTATGCACCCTTGATGAATGGTCTATTTTTACTAAATCTTGATAGTAGTGATACACATGTTCATATATTGAAGCCAAAAGATATAAGTTTAATAACGATAGTGCAACTTATTTGTGGCACTCCCGTTTAGGTCATATTGGTGTAAAGCGCATGAAGAAACTCCATTCTGATGGGATTTTGGAATCACTTGATTATGAATCACTTGATGCTTGCGAACCATGCCTCATGGGCAAGATGACTAAGACTCTGTTCTCCGGAATGATGGAGCAAGCAACAGACTTGTTGGAAATAATACATACTGATGTATGCAGTCCGACGAGTGTTGATGCTCGCGGCGGGTATCATTATTTTCTTACCTTCACAGATGATTTGAGCAGATATGGGTATATCTACTTGATGAAACATAAGTCTGAAACATTTGAAAAGTTCAAAGAATTTCAGACTGAAGTGGAAAATCATCGTAACAAGAAAATAAAGTTTCTGCGATCTGATCGTGGAGGATAATATTTGAGTTACGAGTTTGGTCTTCATTTGAAACAATGCGGAATAGTTTCGCAACTCATGCCACCTGGAACACCACAACATAATGGTGTGTCTGAACGTCGTAACCGCACTTTATTAGATATGGTGCGATCTATGATGTCTCTTACTGATTTACCACTATCGTTTTGGGGTTATGCTTTAGAGATAGCTACATTCACGTTAAATAGGGCACCATTGAAATTCATTGAGACGACACCTTATGAACTGTGGTTTGGCAAGAAACCCAAGTTGTCGTTTCTTAAAGTTTGGGGCTGCGACACTTATGTGAAAAAGTTTCAACCTGATAAGCTCGAATCCAAATCGGAGAAATGTGTCTTCATAGGATACCCAAAGGAGATTGTTGGGTACACCTTCTATCACAGATCCGAAGGCAAGATATTCGTTGCTAAGAATGGATCCTTTCTAGAGAAGGAGTTTTTCTCGAAAGAAGTGAGTGGGAGGAAAGTAGAACTTGATGAGGTAATTGTACCTGCTCCCTTATTGGAAAGTAGTTCATCACAGAAATCGGTTCCAGTGATTCCTACACCAATTAGTGAGGAAGCTAATGATGATGATCATGAAACTTCTGATCAAGTTACTACCGAACCTCGTAGGTCAACCAGAGTAAGATCCGCACCAGAGTGGTATGGTAATCCTGTTCTGGAGGTCATGTTACTTGACCATGACGAACCTATGAACTATGAGGAAGCGATGATGAGCCCAGATTCCACAAAATGGCTTGAGGCCATGAAATCTGAGATGGGATCCATGTATGAGAACAAAGTGTGGACTTTGGTTGACTTGCCCGATGATCGGCAAGCCATAGAGAATAAATGGATCTTCAAGAAGAAGACTGACGTTGACAGTAATGTTACTGTCTACAAAGCTCGACTTGTTGTGAAAGGTTTTCGACAAGTTCAAGGAGTTGACTACGATGAGACCTTCTCACCTGTAGCGATGCTTAAGTCCGTCCGAATCATGTTAGCAATTGCCACATTTTATGATTATGAAATTTGGCAAATGGATGTTAAAACTGCATGCCTTAATGTATATCTTAAAGAAGAGTTGTATATAATGCAACCAGAAGGTTTTGTTGATCCAAAAGGTTCTAACAAAGTATGCAAGCTCCAGCGATCCATTTATGGACTGGTGCAAGCCTCTCGGAGTTGGAATATACGCTTTGATAGTGTAATCAAAGCATATGGTTTTATACAGACTTTTGGAGAAGCATGTATTTACAAGAAAGTGAGTGGGAGCTCTATAACATTTCTGATATTATAGGTTGATGACATATTTCTAATAGGAAATGATACTGAATTTTTGAATAGCATAAATGGACACTTGAATAAGAATTTTTCAATGAAACACCTCGGTGAAGCTGCTTATATATTGGGCATCAAGATCTATAGAGATAGATCAAGACGATTAATTGCACTTTCACAAAGCACATACCTTGATAAAGTTTTGAAGAAGTTCAAAATGGATCAAGCAAAGAAAGGGTTCTTGCCTGTGTTACAAGGTGTGAAGTTGAGTTAGACTCAATGCCCGACCACTTCAGAAGATAAAGAGAAAATGAAAGTCATTCCCTATGCTTCAGCCATATGTTCTATCATGTATGCAATGCTGTGTACCAGACCTGATGTGTGCCTTGCTATTAGTTTAGCAGGGAGGTACCAAAGTAATTCAGGAGTGGATCACTGGACAGCGATCAAGAACATCCTGAAATACCTGAAAAGGACTAAGGATATGTTTCTTGTTTATGGAGGTGACAAAGAGCTCGTCATAAATGGTTACGTCAATGCAAGCTTTGACACTGATCCAGATGACTCTAAGTCACAAACCGGATACATGTTTTTATTGAATGGTGGAGCTGTCAGTTGGTGCAGTTCCAAGCAGAGCGTCATGGCGGGATCTATGTGTGAAGCGGAGTACATAGCTGCTTCGAAAGCAGCAAATGAAGGAGTCTGGATGAAGGAGTTCATATCTGATCTAGGTGTCATACCTAGTGCATCGGGTCCAATGAAAATCTTTTGTGACAATACTGGTTCAATTGCCTTGGCAAAGGAATCCATATTTCACAAGAGAACCAAGCACATCAAGAGACGCTTCAATTCCATCCGCGATCAAGTCAAGGAGGGATACATAGAGATTTGCAAGATACATACGGATCTGAATGTTGCAGACCCATTGACTAAGCCTCTCTCATGAGCAAAACATGATCAACACCAAGAGACGCTTCAAGAGACGCTTCAATTCCATCCGCGATCAAGTCAAGGAGGGAGACATAGAGATTTGCAAGATACATATAGATCTGCATGTTGCAGACCCATTGACTAAGCCTCTCTCATGAGCAAAACATGATCAACACCAAGACTCCATGGGTGTTAGAATCATTATAATATAATCTAGATTATTGACTCTAGTGCAAGTGGGAGACTGAAGGAAATATGCCCTAGAGGCAATAACAAAGTTTTTATTTATATTTCCTTATATCATGATAAATGTTTATTATTCATGCTAGAATTGTATTAACCGGAAACTTAGTACATGTGTGAATACATAGACAAACAGAGTGTCACTAGTATGCCTCTACTTGACTAGCTCGTTAATCAAAGATGGTTAAGTTTCCTAACCATAGACATGAGTTGTCATTTGATGAACGGGATCACATCATTAGAGAATGATGTGATTGACTTGACCCATCCGTTAGCTTAGCACTATGATCATTTAGTTTATTGCTATTGCTTTCTGCATGACTTATACATGTTCCTATGACTATGAGATTATGCAACTCCCGAATACCGAAGGAACACTTAGTGTGCTATCAAATGTCACAACGTAACTGGGTGACTATAAAGATTCTCTACAGGTGTCTCCGATGGTGTTTGTTGAGTTGGCATAGATCGAGATTACGATTTGTCACTCCGATTGTCGGAGAGGTATCTCTGGGCCCTCTCGGTAATGCACATCACTATAAGCCTTGCAAGCAATGTGACTAATGAGTTAGTTGCGGGATTTTGCATTACGGAACGATTAAAGAGACTTGCCGGTAACGAGATTGAACTAGGTATTGAGATACCGACGATCGAATCTCAGGCAAGTAACATACTGATGACAAAGGGAACAACTTATGTTGTTATGCGGTTTGACCAATAAAGATCTTCGTAGAATATGTAGGAACCAATATGAGCATCTAGGTTCCGCTATTGGTTATTGACCGGAAGTGAGTCTCGGTCATGTCTACATAGTTCTCGAACCCGTAGGGTCCGCACGCTTAACGTTCGATGACGATTGGTATTGTGAGTTTATGTGTTTTGATGTACCGAAGTTAGTTCGGAGTCCCGGATGTGATCACGGACATGACGAGGAGTCCCGAAATGGTTGATACATAAAGATCAATATATTGGAAGGCTATGTTTGGACATCGGAATGGTTCCGGATGAGTTCGGGCATTTTACGGAGTATCGGGAGGTTACACTACAAGAAATATGTCAACTTGTGACCTTGACTATTGGTCACTGAAAGGTCATTGTTTTTCATTTGTGACCTTTTTGTGACCAAAAATAGAAGGTCAAAAGCTGGCGGTCGTAAACTGAAATTAACGACCTTCTCTGTGAGAAGGTCATAGACGTTTACGACCAAAATATGCCTACTGTTTTGTTTTGGTCACTAGCAGCCTCCCCAGGCCACGTAGGCATCCGACGTGGCAATCTGATGTGGCACAAGAATCAGCCCGGTCCAATTCGGTGTTTTACATGGGCCGAGCCCATTAATTCAGCCCATTTATGTTTTTTTGTCAATTTTCATGAGCTGCATGGGCCAAGCCCATCAATTTAGCCTATTTATATTTTATATATCAGTTTTCGTCAGCCACATGGGCATAGCCCAACATTTTAGCCTTTTTATTTTTGGGCCATGGCCTTTGTTTTCTTGTTTTTTCAGATTCTGGTAAGTGGGTCCGAAATGTCAGGTTCTGTTTTGTGGGTCCCTCATGGCAAGGTCATGTTCTTCAGATTTCAATATGCCAGTGAATAAATAACAAATATTTAAATTCAAACAGACAGAAAACACATGTAATACTTCCAATAACAACAGCCAGAATCAGTATGGAGCTCTTGCTCTACCAATAACACGTAATACAATTGGAATCATAATATTACAAGCTCTACAAGTGTGATAGATGGATACAGTAATTTACAACTCCACAATTGTCTTCAATCTTCTTCAGAATGGAGCTCCTATCAATAGCGATCACAAACTGGGAACATGCTCCTGCCGTATGAACCATATGCCATACTCACTAGACGACCATAGTCAGGATTAGGCTATGACCTTCATTACAAACAGCAATATGAATTTCCATCCCTTCCACGGTCACCCTGTCAAGGATTGGTGCTGACTCGCATTAAAAAAGATATAAAAATGATTCCATATGGACTAGTGTTCTAGAAACTAACTAGTCAAGGATCACATA
Organism: Triticum urartu; assembly: GCF_056163025.1. Taxonomy (NCBI): domain Eukaryota; kingdom Viridiplantae; phylum Streptophyta; class Magnoliopsida; order Poales; family Poaceae; genus Triticum; species Triticum urartu. The sequence goes on along the minus strand of NC_141877.1, from coordinate 139,867,810 downwards.
TATTGTTGTAAAGGCATTCCATACTATTAAGATGGACCAAATTCATGTAGATACAACATGTCTCACTAGTTCAAAGCGGAGCCACAGGAAGCTTACCATTGCGCAATGGATTTATCAACAAAAGGGCCAGGTAGACGGCGAGACCAACACATATTATCCATCCCTGGGTCCTCCAGCTTCCAACGTGTTGCCTCCTCCTTGCCCTTCCTTCAAGAAAAATAACTTCCTTCAAGAAAAACAACACATGGTCAGCGCTGCCCTAATATAGCAATCAAGAGTGCTCTAACTTTTGACATGGTTAGCTTCTATTTTTCTGGATATTTGGATCAACATACATCCAAAACTAGCTAAATATGAGCACAAGCTTGACTCGTGTGACCAACAATTTATTGATGAAAATCATTAATCAGGAACTAAATATAACATTTCGACAATCAACAAATGTTTGGTAAAATGACAACTTAAGAAGAAAATAGGCACTCAAGCTAGTTCAGTTTCAGAAATGTACCCCATTCATGAGACCAGCAGCAAATAACGCAACCCAACCAACGAAGCACTTGAGATAGCCTTGGTTGACCACGGGCTGGAGAACTTGGTGGGCAACACCAACAGTAAGTCTTCGCTCCATTCGTGCTTGCACAGGTACGCCTAGCCAAGGGAGTAGTCCAGCGCTCGTTCCACGGGGACTGCCACCGCACTGCCGGACTCGCATATACCTGCCAACATCACGATACTATAAGATAATTATAATCAAGAAAAATCAAATTGATTCAAGCATATTACTTGCTGGGGGTACCATACAACATCATTATGTGGCTACAATTTTTTGCTTTCTATATACCATTTTCATCAATCTCAGATTTAACAAAGCAAGAACTACAAATGCAACGTAGCCTCAAATTTAATAGAGCAAGAACTACAAATGCAACATAGCCTCAAAAACTAAGTTTGACATGTCATTTTAAAGATGTGCCGACCTTTATTTATTTCTATTCTTGGATGAGAAGGCTAGAGCAAAGTTAGCTTTCTTGTCTGCGTAAGGATGAGAAATAATAACTGTAGTGTTGCAACATAAGGACAGTACAGATACCATGATAAGTTTCAGGAACATCACATCTAGCACAGTTGCAGAGATGGCACAAAATTCTTCTATGCAATTTTCAACATATTTGTAATAATTTTCATAAGAAATGAATCATGACAAACAAATTATGAGTTATGAAGTGGTTTCAAACTATAACAGTGAAGGACTAGACCCGCAAAACACAACGATGTATAGGCACTAAACATACAACAAGTAATAAGAACAGAGACCATAAATGATACTGATCAAGGATAAAAACAGGTAGGTATCATATAATTCTCATCACAATCATACATTGAATTCATTAAAGGCTACATTTATAGAAGTATCATGCAACCAAAAGGGTTAAGACCATACACAAGGATCAGTGTTAGCGGAATTGAGATATATTTGTATAGGGTAATGAAAGGTGCCAATCCAGTGCAAGATAATAGAGCAAATATGTCAAAGTTATTTAGATTTGCTAATGTGTTTGTCACACTACCAAAATTCAAGATAAATCATGACAGTGAAACGAGTGAATTACAGCAAAGGAGGCATCTAATTTGACTACCAGTACCACAATCATTGAGTGAAAGCAAACACCAGAGAATTCAGAAATTTTCTGAACTGAATGCAAGCAAGTTTGATCATGACATAGCAAGTCTGCAGTCCATAATTAGATTAGATGTTCTAACTCATGATCCACATACATAGAGACCTACTGGAATCTGCTTACGCTTAAACTAGAAAGAGAACAAAAAAAACTAAACCTAACTATGTAGCAGAGAAAGATAGCATGGGGGGACGACCTATGGACCAAATTGTCCTTCACCAGATCATTCAAGGAAGCACAACAACATTAGCAGACCTTGCATGTTTCTTCACACAACCAGATCGGAGCAACCTGTAAAGAAACGCATGAATTATCATTCGTTCATTAGCAGCATTGGCCTGCCAAAATAAATCTCAGTTATATAATTCACTGTTGAATACAGAGAAAGATAATTGCTTCTATGCAAAATGTTACACATCAGTTTATCATAGAACACAAATGGAAGTAGCAGAAGGATTTAGTAAAATGCTCACATAATAGATCATATCAGCCGAGCTTGCAAAGGCTTAAGATCTAACTGGCCGAATGGATATGTAATAAGGTATTGGATTTATCAAAGTGTGTAATTATACATCAAGGTTTGCAGGTGCAAGAAATCCATCAGATGGATCATGGCATGCGCCACAAAATTTGATACAGTTTTTATTGAAGACAGTATGTATAGTATGAGCAGTGCAAAATAGAAACATCTCTTGTATATATCCTAATTTACCAGTTGTTTAGCACCATGGTACAGGTGAGAGCTTAGTGCAGCAGTCACAGGGATCAAAAGGAATTACAGAATAAAACAGCAAGGCTGTTAATTCAGATTCATTGTCAAGGCTGAACATACTAGTGATTACAAAACTGAACGAGCCAAGGCTGTTCATTCAGGTTCACAGGCAATCAACAAGATGGCCGAGATTGGGACCAAGCAATATACAGAGGTGGTGGGATCGGGGGGCGCGCGTGCGCGATACCTTGGAGGTACTACTGCTGCTGGTGCTGGGGCGGCTGGTTGCCCTTGGCGGCGGCCTTCTTCCTGGCCTTGGAGGGCTTGTCGGGGTCGTCATCGTCTCCTCGCGCATGGGCGCGCTGGCCATCATGGTTCCGGCGACCTTCGACAGAGAGGAGGGCGTCGGCGTCCTTGGAGTGGAAGCAGAGGAGGCCGAGGGAGCGGAGACGAGCACGAACTAGTTGCCGCCAGCTCCTCCAGCTCGCTGCCAGCGCAGGCGAGCCTAAGCCTCTAGCCCGCGTCGTCGTCCCTGCTGCGACGGACGCTCACCACCTCCGTCCCGAACCGGACCGGCCCGAGGAGCTCGAACCGCCGCGCGAACTCCTTGGGGTACCTTAGCACCGGGGAACTTGCTCGGGTCAGCGGAGGAGCGGACCGCGATGACGACCACTGCGTCTTGAAGATCCTAGCCGCGATCTCCTCGTTCTACGATGGCAAGTTGGATCTGGGAGTGGGGAGAGGATCTGAGCCGCACGCCGTGGAGCAAGTCCTGGCCGCCGCTGAGCCAGATCTGGGCACCGCCTGAGCAGCTCGGGAAGGGGAGAGGGTGGGGGCGGCAGCAGTGCGCCGATGGGAGAGAGCCCGCGGCCGCCGGCACTGAGCAGCGCCATGGATCCGAGGGGAGAGGGTGCGGCTTTGCTTTCTTCGAGGAGGAAGGGTGCCGGGTGGGCTGATTGGTTTGGTTGGATGGGGGAAGGGGAAGGGCGAGAGGAGTAGGGCGTGGGGGATGCCATGGACGGCGGCGTGCTCCGCCGGAGGGAGGTGGCGGCCGCGATCTGGAAGGAGGAGGTGGCGTGGTAGTCAACGGCGGCTGCATCACCGTAGAAGCTGCAGAGGAGCACGGTGCGCGGCGGTGGGACGCGAGAGCTTCGAGAGGTGGGAGGGAGAGGGGAGGGGGAGCTCGATCTGAGGGAGGGAGACGACGGTGGGAGGGATCGATGGCGGCGGTGGGGAGCGCCGTCGATGGCGGCGGCGAGGAGATGGGGGGAGGAGGGGTGCGATGGGAGGAGGGGATCGATGGGATCTGGGTAGGGTTTGGGTAGGTGGATGCGGGTGGGGTTTTCTTTTTTTTTCTGTACATAAATGGATGGATGTGGTATGGAGAGATGGATGGATGGATGGGCGCCATGTCATCGATCTGTGTGACAATGAATTCCACCAATGGGAATAGAGCACATAAGATTGTGTTTTTTCTTTTGCTTTTCTTCTACTTTTTCACATGAAAAAAACAAATATTGATCTCATATTATGCACAAGAGTTCATCTTCAAATGCCAAACAATGTTGCCTAAGAAAGTTTTCATTTTCTTTAGATGAAAACTCAATTTTTCATTTTTCGAGTGCCCAAAATGGGTTTAATTGTGAAGGGCCTACCAAATAATTGTTGCAAAATTGGACCAAATCAATTTTCTAAAATACTAGGCCATATTTAATGCACAATTGACCAAATGGTTGGGTTTCAAAAGCTTTTATCCACCTCTGGTGAAAAAGACAAATTACCGCTGATTCAGCAGGAAGCGAGTCAAATTTGAAATGTGGCTGCCTCATAGTTTCCTCTTTATTTTTTTCCAAAACTTATTTCTAGGTACATAAGTATCTATTTAATCAGAGGAACATCAAAAGTTTTCCAAGATTCAACCACTAGATAGGAACGGTCAAGCTCGCCGTTTTGACCGCATTTTGAAACGGGCATAAAAAAATTCAAAAGAATTCAAAAAATTGGAAAACCTTCGCATTGTGTCATTATATGTGACCAAGTTTCCAGGAAAAATAATAAACTTGTAATATGGAAATTATTTTTAAAAAGTGTTCTCAGAAATGAGCTGTCATGCGTGAAGATTCATGGCTTTCAAGCCAAATGATCAATCTTATGGCCACATTCATGGCATAGTTTGTTCAAATGATCTCATATTGTGCACAAGGGTGCATCTTGGAATTCCAAATAATGTTTCCTAAGGGAGTTTTCATTTTCTGTGCACGAAAAATTCATTTTCCATTTTCCGAGTGCCCGAAATGAGTTTTTTGTGTGAAGGGCCTACCATATATTTGTTGCAAAATTGGACCAAATCAATTTTCTAAAATACTAGGCCATATTTAATGCACAATTGAAAAAATGGTTGGGTGTCAAAAGTTTTGATCCACCTCTGTTGAAAAAGACAAATTACCGTCGATTCAGTAGGAAGTGGGTCAAATTTGAACTGTGGCTGCCTCATAGTTTCCTCTTATTTTTTCCAAAAAATATTTCTAGGTACAGAAGTATCTATTTAATCAGAGAAACATCAAAAGTTTTCCAAGATTTAACCACTAGCTAGGAACGGTCAAGCCCGCCGTTTTGACCGCATTTTGAAACGGGCATAAAAAATTCAAAAGAATTCAAAAAATTGGAAAACCTTCGCATTGTGTCATTATATGTGACCAAGTTTTCAGGAAAAATAATAAACTTGTAATATGGAAATTATTTTAAAAAAGTGTTCTCAGAAATGAGCTGTCATGCGTGAAGATTCATGGCTTTCAAGCCAAATGATCAATCTTATGGACACATTCATGGCATAGTTTGTTCAAATGATGTCATATTGTGCACAAGGGTGCATATTGGAATTCCAAACAATGTTTCCTAAGGGAGTTTTCATTTTCTGTGCACGGAAAATTTATTTTCCATTTTCCGAGTGCTCGAAATGAGTTTTTTTTGTGAAGGGCCTACCATATATTTGTTGCAAAATTGGACCAAATCAATTTTCTAAAATACT